>NW_005187538.1:656337-672628 GCF_000239375.1 Pundamilia nyererei | reverse complement strand
TGTGTGTGTGTGTGTGTGTGTGTGTGTGTGTGTGTGTGTGTGTGTGTGTGTGTGTCTATTCGTAAAGATGAAACTTGTACAGAAAATTAAAAAAAATAAAGAAATGACTTTTTATTTTAATTGTTGGTGGATGACTGGATATGTAAAGCGCTTTGGGGTCCTTAGGGACTAGTGAAGCGCTATATAAATACAGGCCATTTACCATTTGTTGTTGAGTTAATATAAAGAAAGAGTAACAGTATGACAGCCTGACAGTTCTCAGTAGAAACACGACAAAGAAGCTGATTCTGCATCTTCCGGATACATTTTATGGGTTTTTACTGATACAGACAAAATAAAAGTGAATCATAGTTTTTATGGGAAGATGACTTAAAGGCATGTGGGTAGTGGGAGTTACGTTATTCCAGACAATATGACAAAGTTAGAAATGGCACCCCCATAAACCAAAACTCAGCAATTACCAAAGAGTTGAGTCACCTCACCTCTGTTTATTTAAGAGCCGAGTATGTGGCAATATACGGGATTACACAGACACACACTTTGTCACCTGAGTGTGTGCAGTCTTAAGAGATTAGAGTAAAGTCCTGGCTTTAGTATTGTACTCAACAAAAGCAGCTGTTATAAGAGATAAATGGAATTTGTCACATTATTTGGTTGGGAAAAGTTCTGACTGACTGAGTGGGCCAAATCTGGCACACAGCCCAGGTGATGAGTGAAAACTGTCACAGGCACAAATGCACATCAGATAAAATGTTCACTCTCAGAGGCCCCGATGCATTATACTAGAGCTCACACTGGCGTCTCATGACGAGGGACGGATTCGATGTGAACAATCTTGTTGGATTCTGGAAAAAATGACGAGCATGCTCCCAGTCACCTGACACGCCGCCTTTGGGGTCGAAAGCTGTGGAATCTTCGACTGACAGTATGGAGGGCACATAGTGCAGGTGGTCAGAAAGGGGCTTCCAGGCAGTAAAAGTAGCTGTTAGGACATGCCTGAGAAGATGACCTTGAATGTGAGATCGGTCAAATTTTAATCTGGTGTGGTTTCTGCTGTCAGAAACTCCTCATTAGACGTTGTCTGTGTCTATTAATCATATGACATTTTTCTGTGCGTATGACCAGAAGCAATAACCGTACAGCCGTTTGCTCAGTTGAATTGCAGCGTAAAACAACACTTCGCCTTTAAGGTTTACTTTGTTCCGAGTAAGTTTGGCTTCCTTCTTGAAATATTCTTCCTGTGAACTAACAGTAAACAGCAGTAATTAGTTGCATATTTTTCCTCCAGACTTTAGGCTAACAAGAGATTACACAAGAGAAAGGGATTTTTTATTAAACCTCTGCTGGATTAAGGTCTTTATTGGTTAAATCTTTCCCAGGAACACAGGAAAATAACATGTATAAGGAAGTAATACTGATAAATACTCCGAATGATTCTTTCATTATTAAACCAGCAGGCCAGGCGACCATGCATACAAACTATAGCCACTCTGACTGTAAGATTTAAAACGATCTAATCAGCCTTGGACTGGTTCTCTGCTTTTGATTGTATGTTGTTAATGATTTTTATTCATTTATTTTTTATGAACGTTTGTGATGCTGTCTGTCATGTCACATGCAGTGAAAACCCACTATAACAAAGCATCTGTGCTTCTCAACAGCTTCAGTGCATTAAAGGACAACACCATATATTTTTTAATGTTATACCCAAACGCTTTAGTATTTCAATACAGCAAGCTGGTGACATTTATTGCCTTAAAGAAAGACGTTCATCAGATTCCAGTCCTGTGAAGTAAATTTTTCTTGAAGGTGTCGCTAAAGCTGAGCTCTCTGTTTGTACATGATGTGACCCTGCAGGAGGAATACAGGGCAGAGGGCATCAGCTGGCGAAACATAGACTACATCGACAACACAGGCTGCATCAACCTGATCAGCAAGAAGCCCACAGCGCTGTTCCACCTACTGGATGAAGAGTGCAAGTGAGTATTTATGTCTCCCTACCAGTTTGACTGGTTTACTTCTTTAGAAATTCAGTTTAGCTTTGCTGTAGTAAACTACCTGATAATTCAGCAGGTGCTGAGTACAGGTGACGAGTTCAAATTGGCAGGTGTTATTCTGCAACTGAAAAATCGCTGGTTTCATTACAGCTTGGGATCTTCGTGGTGTTTGATACCCTCCTCCCCCTGCCTTCTCATGTTGATCTTTGTTTTGTCCTTGAAATACTAAAATCAGCGAGGCACTGAACCTAAAGTGTTTCCGCACTGTTGCAGAGTTCCAGCTGCAGAGCTTCTACAGCTGGACAGTGTCCTCTGCACAGGTTTTATATTAGCATGAAATAAAACAGGTGTGAAAAATGCACAATCCCTTCTCGGCCTCCTCGAGCTTGTAGTTTTGGTATTGTGGCGAAACACAGAACTATCGACACAGACAGAGGAACTAGTTTTGTGTAGGGAAATTACTATATGACACACAAACAGCAACCTAGAGATGGACAGAAATAAATTGGAGTACCTAACAGACTCTTGTTTGTCTGAAGGACCACTCACAGCACATGCTAACATCACTGCATCTCTCCTGTCCTTATGAGTGGACAATTTTTCTTTTATGCTCAATTGGAAAACATTGTGCAAGATTCTGAGTGTGTTTCCTACTACACTTTATAAGAACATTGACACATTTCAGACAAATACACTTAAATTTTGTCAGATTTCTCTAAATTGTTAAGCAAGATGGAGTTGTCCGGAATCTATACCTGCTAAACCTCAATAAAATATGGTGTTTTCGGGTACATGGCTTTACTGCAACTATTTTACAAGTAATATTTCCTTCTTTAACTCCCTTTATTCTCCATTTGGACATTAAATCAAATTCCTCCTGTTAGGCAAAGCTGGAAGGCAGTGACTCTTTAGCTGCTCTGTTTTCATAGCTCAGGTTTCACCCTGTTCCAAAACCCCTGGTGTCTCATTCTTCCCCTCGCTCCTCTTCCTGTAAGCTGTTGATTTTCTGCAAAATTGCTGGCTCTTGATACTGACGCACTGTAGAGATATATGAACTGAAGTCGGCCTAAAAGGATAATCTTCAACCTGTGGCAAGAGAGGTTAAAATGTCAAAAGTGGTTACAGATCAGATGATATTGGCTTCCCACGTTTCCACCGCTATGCTCTGCTATAATATAATACAGTTGTAGCAACTACACACAGAGTGGTGAAAAAAAATAATATCTTGAATTCATCATGTTCTGTGTGGATAACATCAGAAATCTGTTGGACATTTTCTGTGTGATTCGTGTTACAGCATTAAGACATAGTTGGCGTCTTGAATCAACTTCATCAAGAGCGTGATTCTCAAGTTTCCTTTCTTGAGGTGTTTTGATATTAAAAACAAATGTAAAACCCGTTTTACTTCAAAGCATATGTTTCTTTGTTTCCTTTCCCAGTTTCCCTCAAGCCACCAACCAGACTTTGTTGGATAAGTTCAAGCGACAGCATGAAGGAAACAGCTACATCGAGTTCCCTGCTGTCATGGAGCCCGCCTTTATTATCCGACACTATGCTGGCAAGGTCAAGTACGGAGTCAAGGTCAGTGCCATCTTCGCTCTCTTAAGAATCTAAGTCTGTCCAGCCAGTATTTTTTTTTTTTTCTTTACATGTGTGACCTTCACAACAGGAATGTAAGTGCTAAGGCAGGAGCTGTAGCACTAAGCTACATAATACTTCTGAACAGTGTTGTGTTTATATATTTATCTCTCACACACACACGCACACACATGCAGGATTTCAGGGAGAAGAACACCGACCACATGCGCCCGGATATCGTAGCTTTGCTAAAGAGCAGCAAGAACGCCTTCATCTGCGGGCTTATCGGCATCGATCCGTCAGCAACTTTCCGCTGGGCAGTGCTCCGCGCATACTTCAGGGCCCTGGTGGCTTTCAGGCAGGCTGGAAAGAGACACACGCACAAGAAACACACTGGTAAGAACCCACACCAATGCATTAATGGTTGACATACCCTATAGTTAGCTCACTAACCTCTAGCAGTGAGGGAAAGTATGCTCTGTGAAGGGAAGAGATGTTCCAGACTGAGAGGTAAACCTTAGCAAAGCACAAGAAAGCTTATAAAACATAATGTCATCAGAAACATCTATGCACCTGTCTAACAGTGTCAGGGCACCTGCTCATGCTTCATTTGTACTTTAGGAAATGCTCCATAGCTCACAGTTTAGATAAAAGTTGCCATTACATACTGTACTATACGCCAACCTGCTGTGCGTCTTGGTTCATTATGTTTATCTCAGCCAGGTTTTGGATTCACTATGCAGTCACTGTTCTGTAGTCTGTGTGCAAAGTGCTGGTAGTTTTGCAGTGTAATGACAGTAGCTCTTGCTCTGTCTCTCTCTCTCAGCTTTGGCTTTCTGTGAATGCCTTCTTTTCCCTTAGAATTTGCTCTAGCTGTACTTCAGATGCAGTAGATGTTGCAAACAGATGTTCTTTCAGTCCTGCCGGCGTATGAATCGGACTTTTGCTCTGCATCCTCTCCATCCTTCCTTCACATGAAGCGTAGATGTTGTAATGTGGACTAGGTTTTTCTTTTAGAAGTTAGATATCTTTCACTTGTCTTTAGATATCTTTTAGAAATCTTTTCAGCTAAACTAAAGATATTGTGTCACCCAAAGGAATCTTGAACATGTCTTCTAAACTGTCTCTATACAGACGCAGTTTTGTTCTTAAATTTATAAATTTGAATGCTACTGCTATCTTATAATAGAATATGTTCACTGAATAAACCACTAGAAGACGATGTATAGAAATGCCTTTGGGGGGCAAACGCCTATATAAAGACAGTTCTCTCTACTGCTGCCGCCAACGTCAGTTTTGAATGTCAATCATCTTCTCTTGCACAGGTATCTCTCCAGTAGACGACTGAATTTCTTGATCTCATCTTCTTCGCTGTCTAATCTGTCATTTCTCTCTCTCTCTCTTTTTCTTGTGTATTTTTCTGTCTTCTCTCCCTTTTTTTTTCTCTTGTTTTGCTTCTCCAAGGGCATGATGAAGCTGCTCCCTGTGCAGTATTGAAAAGTACGGATAGTTTTAGCTTTCTGCATCACCCTGTGCATCAGAGAAGCTTAGAGATCCTGCAGAGATGCAAAGAGGAGAAGTACAGTAAGGCTGCCAATACAATAACTCCTCCTACTTTCATCTGATACCATGACTAGGGGAAACTATAGGGAGAGGACCGACCAACATTTACTACTTTTCTAGGCCAAGTAAAGCCAAACGATACCAATAAGAATAATACAAACATAAAGAGGCACCATTCCTGCGTTGTGATTTGATTTAGGATGCTTACTTTAGGACTAGATGCTTGTTGGTCTCTACTCTCTCCGTCTCCCCTTTTTTCTCTTTAATGCACCTGCATGTGTTTGTTCCTGTCTTGCATGCTCTTCACTTGTATTCTTACACTGTGCTAGTAAAAGGCATGCAAAGAACTGCATTTTTATCTTGCTCTGTCAGCGAACTTTGGTGATGGAAGCAACACCTCCAGGTTTCCACCACTTTTTTTTTTTAGCAATAGCACATTGCTCCACTGTCATATACAATTTTGTCTGTTGGGTACTGGATATAGTTGCTTGTCCACCAAACGATTGTCTAAAATCAGCTGTTTTCCACTGTCACTAACCCCACATCAGCTGGTGATGGTGATCAAAGACCAAGGGGTGTGTCTGGCATAGCTGGGGACACAGATGTGTACATTCATATCACTAACTGGCTCAGAGGCAGCTTTACATGTGGTGCTGGACATACAGCCGACCTCACACACTTTTCACAAGGGTCACTTTTCTTCTACAAACATTTCATGACACTCAAATGTCTTTTTTGTTGTTGTCTTGTGCCACCCTGCAGCTCCAGATGAGAGTGAAAATGTACAAAGTGATGAAAGTGAAAACGGTACATTGTCGAAGAGTGCTTTATGAGTAGGCTAACACACCTTAGAGTTGTAGGATTTCAGCACTGTGATTGATTGGCTGTAGGTTCAAAACAAATCTTGGAATATGATATACGTTAGTACAAATTTATCACTACCAAAGCCCACCATTGCACTGTAGTGATGTAACAAAGCAGCTGTAGCTTGTATATAAAATATAGATGTAGCCTCTGGGTCTGAACAGTGAAGCCAATGTAGAAACGCTGTCAGTGTAGCATTGAACTAAATGTTTAATCCTTGGGATGTCTTAATATAAGAAAAACATGTGCTACAGTAAAAAGCCGTTTATTCCTTATGACAAATGTGTAAAATTACAGAATAAGTTCTGGTAGCTCATTATCCACACGGGGCTGCATTTATTAAAAAACTGTGTTTTGATTAATTCACAGATGAATTATTTTTAGCAGCATAGAACCACTATTAAACAAGAAATGTTTATGGTAGATGGTAGTGAAAAAACAAGAAATCTTCTGTGATTTAATTGTTTATCTATTATTTAACTACTTTGGTGTAGTAGGAATGGCAGTGGGGGAGGTCTTTAATTCAAACTCTATACCCTCCTTATCTAAGCCTTCCAGTGGGCCAGATTAGTCTTTGCCAGGCCGAATCTGGCCACCGGGCCTTATGTTTGACTCCTCTGTTTTTGGACAGCAATTTGATTGGCTTTTTGATTGACAAAGATGTCAGGAGACAAAATGTTCAGTTCAAGACTTTTCTAACCATGACACGACATCAGTGGCTACATCTATCCTTTATATAAAGTATGGAAAAGTAATCCGAATCAAGTAATCAAGTATTTTAAATTGCCAATCATGGTATTAAACAAACCTACAGGCCAGACTAAACTAAATAATGCTTCAGTATCATCTCACATCATTCAGCACTAACAACCTTGCTATTAACCGCACAAATCTGTGTTAAATGTTACTTCAGCTGCAGTATTTCCAATTTTAAAAAAGGCACATAACAGTCACTGCAGTAACACTTGAGTGTCACACGGTGTCAGAAGTGTGTTTTTTCTCTAGAATGGTTTTGTGTGTAGTGTTTGTGCGTGTTCTTTCACATGATGCCAACATGTTTATTCGTGATCAGGTGTGACTAGAAAGAGTCCACGTACGCCACTCTCAGACCTGCAGGGAACCAACACCATCAATGAAAAATCACCACGGTAAGTGGCCATGTTGTAAAATGTTGTCAGCAGAGTAGTGTGTTGACTCTGGTGGTGTTATATCCCAAGGTGCCTCTTAACGCATCCATCAGTGAATGGATGTGTGATAGTCGTCTTTCCCCCAAAATATTAATAGAAATTACTTGAATGTTGTTATTGTGGCATTTTGTGGCCACAATGAGCAAAACATTGATATTGTGACAGTCCTAATTGTGTGTCCTACATGCAGTGGTAAGGATATTTGCCTCCCAGCATTGAGAGAGACATTGGATGCCTTTAAATAAATGGACGCACGTGCTTGTGACCCTGAGCGTTGGTCTCGTACCCCTCACTGACACTTTCTGTAATTAGCTGTGGACTGTGAGATTTGCAGCAGCACAGAGGGATTCATGCAAGTCAGCTTTTGTTACACAGGAGATCATTATGGAGCTGGTAACCCCCCCACCATCATCATCCTGCCTCCTCTTCCTCCTCCACGCTCCCCTCATCCTCCACATGCTAGGAGAACACTAAACCCCTTGCAGCTGCTTCCTCGGTGATGTAAAGTTGGAGCTATGCATCAGAGAGAAGTGCCCGGGGAGTAATAAATGTTCGGACCCTGCAGGGTGCATATCAGCTGGACAGAGCAGTGTTTTATGAGACTCTCTGAGACACTATGGAGATAAACAGTCACTACAGAAGCCATACTGTACTATCACCATTTGCAGAGATAGATGATCAACTGAGGAGAAAATCTCCCTTATATGGTGAACCAGATCCATACAGAAGATTTATGCTTTACTTTGTTTCGTGACGCAAAAAAATATTTTCTGATTTTGGCCATGTAGGGATGGAGTGCAAAGATTTTGATTGATACTTACACACTGGAGGTTTGTGGTTTTTCTACAGAAATTTATCATCTTGTAATGTAATGCTGACTGGTTGTACAAATCATCTGCATTTCTCCCCTTGGACTGTGCAGACATAACCTTGTGTTGATGATGGTGGAGGAGCATCCTTTGGGTCTCATCAATGACCTCCACAGTAAGAAATGTGGTGGAAAGAATGCCCCTGTTTTTTTTGTTTTTTTCCCCCCGTCTTCTTCTTTTTTTTTTCTTTTTTTTTTTGGTACTTCCGGATTCAAATTTTCATCTTGATGTCCAATATAGTTCAGAATTAACACATGGATTTTTGAGCAAAAAAATTAAGTCATCTGTTTTGTGCATCATCACTATTTTTAAATCAGAATGAACTACACTGGTCGAGTAAGTTCTAACAATTTGACTCAATTTAGGTTACACCCATGTGATGCTTTAATCTAAACATACATGCTACTGCAGACTATCAGTTTATATTAGCATGCTAATATCTGTTTATTAATATACAAATTAAAGATACTGATGAGGCTGTATAAGAACGTCTTTATCTCATTAGCACAATCTGGTATGTTATGTAAAGCTAAAGTTGTTGGATGAGTAACAAGTCAAAGGTTTTCATCCTGTTTAGACCCTGAAAAAACATAATTTCTCTTGCAATCCATCCAATTCGTGCAGAGATAATTCATTTTTGGACCAAACTTGCTAAAATGGTTCCAAGAGCTGAATATTTGTTCCTTCTTGTGCAACAAAGATGCTAAACACAATAACACAGTAAGCGCAGACGCTGCGGTTTGGTTGTTTTAGTTTGGATATCGCCCAGATCTGCTAATCACACAGGTTATTTTTTACTCAGCATTTAAGCAGTGGACGTTAAGAGTCACTTTCAAACCAAGCAGGCAGCCCTGCAGCAGAAACTCTTCTCTTCTAACTGTTCAGTGGTTGTACCGAATTTGGTTACACACACACACACACACACACACACACACACACACGTGTCCCACCTGGTTTTCTCTTTATGAATGATTCAACCTCCGGGTAATAACATACTGTGAATCAGCGAGCATATCTTGCTGCTGTAGTCTGTGTGTAATAATGTGTGGCCTGTAACACATGTGGAGGAATTCTTGTAAACTCATGAATGATGAACGGGAAACAAAACAGCGCACCTCAGTGGATCTGAGGAAGCATGAGATAACCTTTAACTGCCACAGCTGTGCTCTGTTCTGAGTAGTGATGGAGATCGTCTTTGTTTACTTGTCTTTCGTTACCCCGCTTTCATTTTTGCTATGGGATAAAAACCAAAACGGTCTGATGGGTTTTAACCATGACTGACCACTTATGTTTTTGTTTGGGTTCTGGACATGTGGTTGGGTTCCACCTTGAGGCCTGAGGTTTTGAACCCTTTGGGGCTTCAGTAAGGGATTTCTGTACGAGAGATTCATTCTGTCTTCTGGAAAAGGGAATGAAAATTACTTCCCCTTTTTAACTTAGGTCACACTATTTAAAAGTACCAAAAGGACAAAGCCACACAACCATTCGTTTGCCGATGATTTCTAAACTTTCAGTATTCGTTGTTTAACGTCTCATCTGACAAACCAAGTGCAAAGGAAAACAGTGATTTCTAAACAGATGTTTGGAAACTGTTGTGGTAAAATAAAGAAACACTACAGTGGTGACATAGATGTTAAGACATGTTCAATAGCTCAATGACTCATCAAGTAAACTTTTTACGGTAAGGAGCAGGTTGTTGCCAATAATCCTTTAGGTTATATAAAATATGTAGGGGGAAACAAGCTAGATTCAGCTAGATTAAAGTTAGAGAATCAGTGCCTGGTTTATTGTTTGTGTTTCTTATTTTTGACAGTTTTAATTATTAGTATATATTTTATGGACCCTGCAAGCTTGATAAAGAAGGGATGAAATAACTGATTTTATAGACGGCGTCATGAATGGCAAGGTGAAGATTCAAATACAGACTCACCTGCAGACAGACATAAGCAAAAAGCGCACCATTAGTTCAGCTGATTTCACAGCCCAGAATTATATAGTCCATGAGATGGAAACCAAAAACCAGAGCATTTCAAAAACACATGGGAATGGGAAGATACTGAGACAAACACTTAAGGGAAGACAACACTATATACCCACATAGCAAGCCGGCACTGCTGGCTGACTTCTAGCATGATAAGACGTATGTCAACCAGATGTGGGCCAGGGCTGGCATAGATGGCACTGTCTATGTGATGCATTGCCACACCTGGCTGGTTTGTAGTTTAGGTTATGTGGCCCAGGCCCATTGAAAACAGGTCTGGCCCTGATCTGGCATCAAGCTGGGACTTCTGACTGACTGGTGTCATGGCAGAGTGTATGTCAACTAGATGTGGGCCAGGTCTGGCAATGATGGCACTTTGTTATGTTCCTATTTTAGTTAGAAGACTCAAATGCTATGTTGCAATACTATACTGCTGTGGTAGCCAGCGTTTCAAATGCAGGTTTGACAGGTTTGTGAGTGTACACTTTATCCAAAACCTAGTGACTGTTTACTCATTCACAGCCAGCGGGTGGCTGTAACTCAGGAGGTAGAGCAGGTCACCTTCTAATCAGAAGGTCAGTGGTTCAATCCCTGGCTCCTCCAGTCTGCATGTCAGGAGTGTGAATGTGTATAAATGTAGTTAGGAGGCACTCAGTTTAGAAAACGTTTGTGACTAGGTGAATGTGGCATGTTGTGTAGCACACTTTGAGTAATCCGGGAGAGTAGAAAAGCGCTTTATAAGAATCAGCCCATTCACTGTCTGAACAGTTTTACATGTTACGTTTGCACTATTACGTTCCAGCACATGTTGTTATTACATGGCTTGATTAAGGTACACATTAGGCTGACATCTGGGACCAGAGCTGAAACTGTTCTGGGCCAGCACAGGGCCAGCAGTGTGTCTGCAACTGGCCCGTGGCTGCACACAACTTACACATGGCCCTCATACCGCGAAGAATGACGGCCCTTTGGTGGCCCAGATCAGGTTTGCCAAAGGTAATCCACACATGGGCCAACACAGGACCACCACTGTGTCTGCAACTGGCCTTGTGCTGGCCCATGTGTGGGCCACATCTGGCAAACCAGATCTGGGCCACCAAAGGGCCGTCATTCTTTGCGGTATGTGGGCCATGTTTAAGCACATTGTGTGGGCCAGATCTTGGCCATACCAATTTTGCTATGTTGGTAAACACATTAAGGTTATTAAAGAAAGTGGACATAACTGAATAAGAAGATGGAGGAGGAAACCAAAGACAATGAAAAAAGATGGGATTAAAATGAAAAAATACACTAGAGACAAGTAACCAATCAAAATAAAACAGGAAGTTAGAAGCCAAACAGGGAGAAACAGACATGTGAATGAACCTAACCTACAGGAATTGACACAAGAGGATGAGACAGAAACTGCTGAGAGAACAAACATTAAAACTAAACTACAACAAGAACTACAAGCTTAAAAAATGCTAATGAAAACGGGGAGAAAAATTAACCAAGGTATGAACAACAAACATAAAATTCATCCTCCGAAGGCAGTCAGACCTCGGCTCCCGACGGTGCGTCTACATCTATTGTAGTACTCTTTGTTTAGCACACACTGTAAATATAAAATATTGGACTTCCACAGTACATCCCTCAGGTACTCTTGATCAGCTTCAAGTGAACAAAGTAAAAGTAATAAATGTATTTCAGAAGATATTCTACGCAGGCTAAAAAAGTCAAGTTACAAGAAGACATATTTCTTAGTTTATGGGAATAGATGGCTGTGATTAATTGGAAAAAAAAAATTGAGAACTAACTGCTCAAATTGTTTTGTATTGTATTGCTTTTAATTAATAAATGTATGAAACTATTAATGATGTATAGAATTATTATTATATAGAGATCAACATAGATTTAAAGTTTGATTTGCTTTAAAAGATGTCTTTTATTTTTTTATTTTCAAATTATTCACTGGTCTGTATGTTTGGTCTGAAGGGGTTCCCCAGGGCTCGGCTGGAACGGGCGCGTGGGTAGACAGAGCCGCTTATCATCCAGCAGCTCTACTGCAGAAGATGATGGCATCTTTCTCAACTCTACCAGCAGCAAACTCCTGGAGAGAGCCCACGACATCCTCATGTCAGTATCGAGATGCTATTTTCTTTTCTGCTCTACAGTAATTTGTTATTTTGGTTAGCACTGCAGTCTAGACACAAGTAAACCCTAAAGTTCAAACATCTGTCCTGATGAAGTCTCCTCCAGCAATGACTACATTCCTGCAAGCTCAGTCAGTGCTGATCTCTAGTTGAACCTGACCTCTAAACCCCTGTATGGCAGAGAGCAAGTGAAGGAGAATTTCTTTCCCCTCAGGGATCAATAAAATTCTGCTTTATTGACAGGAATATGACATATTTAGGAAAAAATCTGAAATTATAGGTTGTTTTGTTGACCAGACTTAAAAAAGAAAAGAAAAACCCACCTGTCTCACTTGCTGATTTAAAGAACTGCTGAACTAGATTTTCAGTTTTTGTTTTATTTTTCTTCCAGGAGGAACAAAAACTACAAATCTAAGCCCGTTCTTCCAAAGGTACAGTGCACAGTATTTTTTAATTTACCCTTATAGGTCACAGTGCATACAGACAGCAGGCATAAAGTCACCATGACTTGTTCCCCAGGGCTCTGTCCTGGGGCCACTCCTGTTTACTATACATATATATCACCAGTCTTGAATTTAAGCGTTTGGATATTTAATTTTTATACAGAAAGATATGGTGATCTGCTTCCGAACAGTACCAGGCTCTTTAACAGTTGAAATATTAAAAAACAAATACTGAAAACAGCAAAGCAAAACATGCACTATTTTTAAATGCAAAATCAAAAGCACTAAATATCCCATCTGTTGGTGCTTCTCTAAGATTGAGTTTGTATGTGAAACCACTCTGAGCTTTATAAATAGTTTTAGATAAGTCTGTGTTGATATGCGTCCATCTTGCTTACTGAGGAACATCCTTCAGATGAGTATCAGAAGAAGGACTTACTGCTCCTGTCGGTTCCTATAGCCTGTACTGGAAAAAGTGAGCTTCTCTCACTAAACCAATTTTAAATGAGTTGAAGGAAAGTAAATATAGCTGTAGAGGATTTTAACTGACTCTTATGTATGTATTTTTCAATCTTGGCGACCCTTTTATTTGCTAAATACAAATTAAATGGATGGTACTTCTTATATTATTAACTGACTCTGACATTATTATTGTTGCAGCATTTACTCAATGTGAAGTCACTGAAGTACCTCAACAATCTGACGCTTCACGACCGCATCACCAAGTCATTGCTGCACCTCCACAAGAAGAAGAAACCACCCAGCATCAGCGCACAGTTCCAGGTCTCTCTCTCTCACTCACACACACACACACACACACACACACACACACACACACACACACACACACACACACACACACAGAAAGCAGTCCCATACAGAGCTCAATAATTTGCTTCTCACAATGAAAATCTCACCAGGGTGAGATTGAGCAGGCTGGAGGAATCCCCTCCCAGCTGTGAACGTGACAAAAACAAGGTGTGTCCATTTGATGGCTTAGTTTCTTTTAGTGCAGCCTTTACTGCTCACTGTCTAATCCTGGATCCAGTGTGTGTGAGGTGTCTATCATGTAGTTACCCACACCCAAACGTCATATTTGTATGACATCGTCTCTGGTAATAAAATATATTTGATTTAGTGAAAAAGAAAAACACACAAACACACCCTTTGGAAAATTCTTCACAAAGAATGAACAGAGGTACAGCTTCCAGTATCAGAATGATTCGGTGCTCTTCAGGTCCAAAATGTCTGATAGGAGCTTGCATTGTTAGCTAGTAACACACAAAAGGCTGAGAACAAATTCCAGAGAGCAAAATTTTCTATTTTCTTCCCAAGTTCTTTGAACGTGAACTGTGTGCTCTGGCTGTTGGAGGTAGAGACGAGCGCTGAGGCCCCTCTGGCAGGCAGCCCTGGCCCCTGTGTGTGGATGACTTCACTTTCCACATCCTGTGCTGCACTGATTGCTTTAATCTCCCATGGAGGGGGAGGAGACTGAATTCCTTCTGCCACTGAATTATCGCGCACACATGCTGACACATATGTGCATGTGTTTATACACACACACACACACAATGATGGCACATGGAAATGTTGCACACATGTCTTTGTCCTTTTTATTTCCAGTCTGCATGCTAACATAGACTTGTTGCTGGTAATTATGATCCCAGGCAGATACTTTAATCTTGCAGCACAAGAGCTTTGCTTGCAAATGGACCAGTTACTTATAGCTGACAACAGTCACCTAACTTTGACTTCTGCCTGTCAAACAGCTGTGAAGTGAGCCTCAGCTCGTTATCTTCTTCTCTGTTAATTCTAATATTTTGGTTTTTGTGTCTTGTCCTCTAGGCCTCTCTCAATAAGCTAATGGAGACTCTGGGTCAGTCTGAGCCTTATTTTGTCAAGTGCATCCGTTCCAATGCTGAGAAGGTACAGTGTGCTCCCTCCAGCCTGCGGCCACTTTGACTGTTTCGATGTAGTTTTCAAAGCATTACTTATTTCCTTTGAAGTTTGGACTTTTTTTTTTTAAAGCTGTTTATCATTTTCCCATCGTCTCTCTGCAACCTCTGCTGCCTGTCGCTCTTCCTTTTTTTTTTAACACCCCCCGATGCCTCCTTTTTTTTCTCCCTCTCTTGCTTTCTTTCTCTCTTTCAGCTGCCCTTACGGTTTAACGATAACCTGGTGCTGAGGCAGTTGCGTTACACAGGTATGCTGGAGACAGTACACATCCGGCAGTCGGGTTACAACATCAAGTACACTTTCAAGGTAATACACTCAATTACACTGTGTATACTCTTCAAGCATCTGGTTACGCTTCATAATAACCACTTGGGGTTGTTATTGACATTAAAGGACACCTTTTACCCATCTCTGAGTCTGATGTGGGTTTGGCTGAAGTATTTTATAACCCAGAGTGGTTGGGCTCACTGCTCCATCCATCCATCCATCCATCCATCCATCTTCCTAACCTCTTGTTCAGTTAGGGATCCTTTAATTAGTGATTACGGATTGTTAATGTACTTTCCCTTAATTAAAATTCAACATTTAATAGGAATGATTAACCAAAAAAATGGTAATGTAGTACAGAAAAAGTTACTTGTGACTAAACCAGGTACAGTACAATATAAAATATATTTTAAAATAGATCATTTTTTGTTAGACAAACGAATAATGGAAGTAAACCTATTTTATACCATCACTAATAATTATAATTTTGTTATTTTTAAAAGTAAAATAACTCTCAAGAACTCAATTTACAACCCTCTTTATAACCGTCATTTATTGTTTGTTTTTTTTTTTTCTTTGGATGCAACATGTTGCTTTCATCATAAAAATCATGTAAACTTTATGAGAGAATGATGGAAGATCTGTCTTTAATCTGTCCTATGATACCTGATTATGTGCTTTCCATATTAAACTAAAAGGTTTGCAGCAGAACTTTTTGTTAATAAGTTATTTGTCTTGACAAAGGCCTGCAGACCTACAGAAGACACTATTCATAAATTTTCTCAGGCTGAGCATTTACCCTGATTAGTGAACTAATCTGTGTAAAACTGAAGCTCCCCTTTAAACACTGTTTATTTCCCGAATCTCCCCTCCTTGCATTATTTTGCGATCTTTGTCGATAAATGCCAAAGATCTTAATTTCCAGAATGCACTGAAAGAGCCAGTTGCTAAAAGTTCAGCAGCAGATCATAGCTACGCAGGCCAGAGGGCTGCTGAAGCGCTCCTGAGCCAAAACTTAAACAACACTCATGTCTCCACAAGTGCAGGCGCCAGCCATGAATTCATCTCCAGGAAACTTGTCGGTGATGTTGTTTCATTTGGGGGTTCTTTGTATGTTGTGTCATGAGGGACTTATGAGGGATGTGATGTGGCAGCCATCTTTAACCACACTGGCTCTCATAGGAATGATGTCAACCCTGTAAGAAATGTGACTAATAAAGCAGATGAAGTTAGATGCAGATTTGGGAGTGGCTCACTCCTACCTCAGTTTTTTTTTTTTTCATTTGCTTTCCATGTTGTGGAGGCGTGTAACCAGTATAGTTTTATTATTTAAGATCTTTACTGCCAGGATTCCTAAATAGTAATTTCAGAGGCATTTTAACATAGGTGACTCTTTAAGTTTGTCCAAATGTCAGATGTTTAAAGTGAGAAAATGCTCGATTTAAAGAAAAAAA
>NW_005187538.1:634520-655102 GCF_000239375.1 Pundamilia nyererei | reverse complement strand
GATCTCAATTTCAGTGAAAATAATCGTGATTATCATTTTTGCCATAATCGAGCAGCCCTACTTCTCTCCATGGCAGAGCTTTGCTCAGCTTTGTGAATGGCACTGTGACCTGTTTCTGGACATGTTCTTGAGTCCATGCAGTGATTTCCATGTTTTTAATGCAGTGCCACCCAGGTCCCACAGATGTATGAATTTCTAATCAAGTAGCTCAACTTTTATTTTTATTTCTTGGATGCATATAGTTATAGTTTTAACCTTTACCCTACCAACTTGCTCTTCAATCAATGCGAAATAAAATTTCCAATAAAATTTGTAATGCTACTATAAAAACAGCTTACTTTCTATATGTACATATCATTATGGCTTTAAGTCTAACATTTGGTTTATAATACCAGTGAGCTGGTATTTCGATGACCTCACTTTGATAATTTTAGCATCAGAGTTGGTCATTTACCAAAAATTCTCCCAAACATATTGAGTGCTGCGGTCAGCTGTAATTAGAAATATCTTGAGCATGGGATCATTTTGGAGGACTCTGCTGTTCAGAACAGAGGCTCTACTTTGTCCCCTGCTTTCCGAAACACTCCCCGTGCTTGTAATTGTATAAACACAGCATCTGTTTCCCTGTCAACCCCCTACAGCCCAGGGTGCAGACTGTATTGACTTCAGACAATGAGCCTCAGTTTGAAGAGTGGGAGTTCAGCATATTTATACCATGATGTTTGAGCTTAACTACGGATGACATGGATTTTCACCTGAAACCACATGATGCTCGACGGCATTTTTTAAAATGTTGCTGTTCCTGTAAGAAGGGTGTCTCGTTTCAGTCTGGAGACATATTTTAAATTAATCCCCACTGAAGTGAAACATCTCTGTACAGGAATCTTGTGACTTTAAAAAAAAAAAAATTTAAATCCAGAACATAACAGAGCTGTGGGATGCATCTCATTAATATCTGTCCTTGTTTCTTTGATAGGACTTTGTCCACCACTTCAGTGTGCTGCTTCCAGAGGGCACCAGTGCTACCAGAGAGGGAATCCGGCAGTGCCTGGACCAGCTAGACCTAAAAGCAGATGGATATCAAGTTGGAAAGACAAAGGTAATCCTTCTCCCTTCTTTTCTCCAGATCTTTTATATCAGCTTAAAAACTGTCGAGGCTATTTCTGATGTGTGTTACATTTTCTGTGTACGTATCCATGATATGAGAGTCATTCACTGAAAAAAATGTGAGGTTTTTACATTGTTTCAACTGATTTCTTTAGCTTTTTTTAACAGTTAAATACAAGGAAAACCGTGACTGGTCAAGGACATTACGGATGGGGAGTTGGGATAAACTCATTAAAGAATCCTCTTTAATGAGGATTTAAAAAAAGAAATGAGTGTCACATATTTGGTATTTTTGTCTAGGGTATGAATGGGGCATGATAGACGAGTGCATGTTTCTGGGATGGTGTCTATATAATTAGAGGGTCATTCTTGACATTCTTGTGACCACATATGCATCCAAGGCTTTCTGAAGCATGTGTGTTTGCTTGTAATTGATTTTTTTTTTTTTTTAAGTTTTGTCTCAATAAGTGTGGATGCCCTGTACTGACTCCATCACGGCTCCTCCCCTCAGGTGTTTCTGCGGGAGGCTGAGCGTCAGCAGCTGCAGGCCTTCCTCCACAAGGAAGTTCTGAGACTCATCGTCATGCTGCAGCGGCGATTCAGAGCCCAGCTGGAGAGGAAGCAGTTTGTCCGGATGAGAGAAGCAGCGGTCTGCATCCAGGTATAGTACAGCGCTCTTCCCCGTCACTCTTTTCATCTCCATCTACTTTGCATCAGTCATTTCCTTATGTCTGAGTTCTTACTATAGAATTTGTGAGATTTTTAATTTTGTTTTGTTTAATTTTATGCCTATATCAGGCAAAAGGGTCTGTGTATTGTAACTGAAAATGAATCACAGCCCATTGTCCTCTTTGTTCTATGTAATAATGTGTTAAGTACAGTGCAAAGTTTGCAAAAAGAATATGAACGTACGTGGAAGAACACCTCACTCACAGATGATATTGTCAGCCACCTCCTTATGCCAACTATTGTAATTTCCTTCATTTTACACTCCCAGTTAAAAATAAAAAAAATCGAAGTCCACTTTGAACGAAGGTGCTTGTACATTATTGGATTAGTTGTCTTCGATGAGCATGAAAGATGTTTTCATTACAGAGATGGTGGCGCTCTGTCCGGTCCATAGACGAGGACGATGACGACTATGACCTCAGTGTCCAGGAGGGGGCAGCTTTGTGTCTGCAGAAACACTGGCGAGGTTACAGAGATCGTCAGAGGTTCAGGCTGTGGAGGGCGGCTGCTCTGGTGCTACAGAGGGCATGGAGGTTCTGGCTCCGTCGGCGCTGCACGGCAGCTCTGGTCATTCAGGCAGCCTGGCGCTGTCACCGAGCCAGAGAAGCCGACTTGCGCCTGTATGCTGCTGTGATACAACTACAGGCAGTTTGCAAAGGCTTCCTCACCAGGCGAAGGTAAGCCATGCACCTGTTTATAGAAACTTGAGGTATATAAGCATTTTAAAAGGGTCAATACTCTGAAAATAGCTTCTAAGAGTAGATGACTGTGTGATTTTTATTTTTTTTTCTCCCCCCTCTAAAGCTGGTTAAAAACCAGATTAATCTTTGCACACAGCTCCTGCCATGTATTTGGGCATTGTTCAGGCTAGGCTTGGTACATGTAACAGCATAGAATTACGCAAGCAATCCGTCCCAAAGCAGCTCTACAGCTGAGCTGCTGTGAGCTCAGAATTTGTGTATGAGACTCCGACACCGCTGAATGTTCGAGCTAGATCAAATTTGTCATCAGTAGCTTTACTTGTACAAAGAGTGATGAAAGATGTTAGATGTTTAATTTACGTTAACACAGTAATACTTTCCTGATTGTCAGCTTCAAGAAACTAAGAGAGCAGAAACTCAGGGCGAAAAGGGAGCAGCAGGAACAGCTCCTTCAGCTCCAGAATGGCCAGGTGAGCCTCTCGCAAGACGAGGAGGAGGAGCCACAAGAAATAATTATGGGACTGGACCTCAGCACTTGGGAGGATCGTTCCTACGAACAACGAGAAAAGAGCCTCCAGGAGGTGGTTAAGGAGGCAGGAGGAGAAGATGCTGCGACAAAAGAGAGCCCCTCCAAAACACAAACTGAAGCAGCAACTTCAGTACCAGTACCCTCTGTGACGGTGCGAGAAAGGGCTAGGACTGCAGATGAACCTAGCCAGAGAACCACCCGGGCCAAGAGAGAGAGCCGGCGGATGAGAGAGTTGGAGCAGGCCCAGTTCAGCCTGGAGCTTCTCAAAGTGCGGGCAAATAGCGGCGGAGCAGCGTCCCCGTGCGAAGACCGGCGCTGGTCTCTTGAGCTGGTGCCTCCTGCAAGCCCACCTCTGCTTTCACCCCAAGGCACACCTGACAGCCAGAGCTCCAAAGGCAGCTTTGAGCTTCTCATGATGGATGAGGAGCCACCAAAGGCCAGAGAAGAGGTGACAGACATTGAGGACCCCTTCTCCCCTCTCCCGCCACTTTCTCCAGTTTCAGACCCTAAGGTGGATGTTGTTTCAACAAGCCCCAAGCCAGCGGAACCATACAGGACAGAGCTTTCTGATACTGTTGCCCACCAAGGCAGCCCGATCAAAACGGACCCCGCCCATGTAGATCCGCCCAAAGTCGACTACCTCCCAACCTTTTATGTCCCTGCTGGTGAGGGCAGCGCAGTAATCTCCCATTCTGCTGCAGAATCTCAACAAAGCAAAGATGCAGCCGTCTCCACAGCCACATCCGTCATCAACAGAAGAGAGTCAACACGGCGCCCAGTGGTGGTGGTCATCAGTATGCAGAAAGAAATACCACTAAGTGAGGAGCTGAGTAACGCTGTCCGCCCCTCTGTAGAAGTTCGAGATTCTGCAGCCCAGACGGGCGACTTAACACCTGCATCAAAGAAACCAGACAGACCTGCCGTCCCTGCTCCCACCTCAGTGCCTCAAGCGGACCAGACTGTCATAGAGAAGCTGGTGCGCCTGAACGAGGAGAAGGAGGAAAGGCAGCGTAATCAGCAGCAGCAGAATGAAAAGGAGATGATGGAGCAGATAAGACGTCAGAAAGAAGTGCTGGAGAAGCAGCGTCTCTACTTCGCTCAGTATGAAAGAGATATGTTTGAGAAACAAAAAGACGAGGCTCTGCTCAAGATAGAGCAGAGTCGACAGAGCGGACAAGATGTCAGTGGAACCGCAGCCTCCAGGAAGCCCCTCAGACCCATTTCGGTGCTGGTTCAGAGAGCAGCAGGGGAGGTTCCTCATACCAGGACGCTGTCAGACTCCACTGTTCCTCAACCCCAGCAGCCTCCACCACCTGCTTCTCCTCCTACAAAAATTCACATGGAGAATAAGCCAGTTCCCGAGGGCTGGGCACCCAAACTCACACTAGAGTCCAGAGACAGGGGAGGAATTAAAGAGAGAGCAACTGCCAAGAAGCCACCAAGCGATCAAGGCACTGCTGTTGGTATGAGAGATAAGCCTGGCAGCATCTTCTTCTCTCCAAATGACAAAGTGACATTTGCAAAGTGAGTACCAAATTAAACTATTTATGCATTTTTATTTTTTGTACTACAATAGCAGATTTGAGGTGGAGGCTGGGACTTTTCACAGAGCTTGTCTCGTTTCTCCAAATAAACATACATTTTGGGATGTTTCAAATGACTCCGAAGTAACAGAAGAGTGTCTTTAATTTTTCTTCCATACTCTGGAGTTCTCTACCTCTATTAAGCAATAAGCATGACACATTTGTTCATGCTTATTACTTAATAGATTCACTACATTGATGAAATTTTCTGTGCTTATGTTTTTTCCCATCAGGTTTGCCACTGATACTGTCACTAAAGACACACAAGCTGCCATCTCCAAAGAGGAACCAACGTCTGTGCCCAAATCGTCTAAGGGAACAAAAGCGCGGGATGTAAGCAATTTTTTAAAATGAGCATTTTGTTTGACGTGTGTTTGCATATTTTCAGGAGTGCAGTTTTGTATTGTGAACGAATGAATCTTGGCAGGATAGCTCAGCTAAGCATAGCGCAGCACACCAACATGAGGACCACGATGCACTGAAGCTCAGGTTATTAAAGGCTCCATTAAAACATGCTGTTATCACTTCTGGTAAACTCCAGGTTGGCAGAGCGGGCCAAAAAAAGAAAGCCAGAATGGCACGGACCCGCTCCGACTTCCTCACCCGCACCCCCTTTCTCTCAGTTGGGGGCGATTCAGACGAGGAGGACTATGATGGCGACAGCCTCCACAGCCCCCGTCATTACACTCTACCCCACTCCAAACAGAGCTCCACGGAGACATGCCTAAGAGAGTCCTGTTTCAGTGACTCAGACATGGTAACAGGCGCCATCCAAGCCACAAGTGGCCCTCTCTAAGTTCTTATAAGCGTGGCTTCTCTTTCTAACCCACTCAGCAGAGAGAGCATAGGTCTGCATCACACCTCTGAATCAATATGAGCTCCAATAAATTTCTCTTTTCTCAATAATAATTTTTTTTAAAAATTAACAAGTTTTCTGGCAGGTATTTCAAAGGCATATTGGAATACCTGCCTTGAGATCATTTTGGATTTTATGTTTCGGGTAATGTGTAATATTCATGTCAGCTTTTAAAGACGTGAATTTAAGCACATCACAACTTTGAATCTACTACTACATTTGATAACCGCTCTAGAAATCAGCAGTGAGTGTGAATCTGGATTTATGCATCACGATGCAGGAGACCTTTTGAAACGTGTTCTTCCTGAAACATGAAGCTTTTTAACATAGATGCTTTTCTAACATAATTTGGCTTCATTTTCTCTCACAGTTCCTTCCTTGGTAGTAAGATTTGCATGTCACCTGATTCTTCTTTCTCTTAGCAGATAACACCAGCCACTAGCCAAACCTTGAAAATCATAAAAGAAAAATTTGGTCTTGATTTTTTTTTTTTCCCCATCACTTAAACTCTTATTCTCCTCAACTACAAAAAAACTGAACTGTATCATTTGTTTTCAACTCTATATTACAAGCCTTGTGCTTTAGCATTTGTGTTATACCTTTTTTCCATCATGTTTGGCAAAATGTAATTTCAGCCAGTGCAGCACCAGTGATGTGGTGCTGCCATCTAGTGGCTCATTTTTGCCTTTAGCTCATAATCATACTTGAACAAATGGAATCTCTTTTTTTCTTCTTCTCATTTTGTCTTAAAAATGTTACCTGTCCCGATGTTGTTTCAGCCTGCAAGCTCCGAGGAGAAAAAGAAGCTACACAAAACCATGTCATCAGGCGATTTGGTCAAAGAGGACTCGCTACGTAAAAATTCACAAGATGGAAGGTTTGCTCTTCAACTTTGCATTTCTAGCAAAAAATAGGAAAATGCACACAAAAGAAAAGCATAACTATATAAAACCATATAAAAACATGAGCAAAATAACATATATACACATCGATTGTATCACATAGTGCTATTACCTTCAGAAAAGAGTCTTCTGCATACAGCCATGTCTTGTCATTGACACGATTTTTGTTTTTGTATGATTTGGGCTTTTGAGACTTTTTCATTTGCTTGTCACTTCTGTTTCCTTTCGACTAGGAGTCGTAAGATTCTTGGGCCGCGTTTTTGGGGCAAGAGCAAGTACGGGGATAAGAAGACTTCCAGAGAGAAGCTGATCTGTGGGGCTGAGGCCTTGGATGGAGACACTGGAGACACTGGTCCTCTGCTTGGAGAAGGTGTGATTTCAGATATACTGTTATTATTCTTTTTGTCTTTTAAGAACTGAAAGTTGTTGAGTAGGAGATAATAGATGCTGAAAAGCTTTTTACTAAATAAATGTAATTAGTTCTTCAAATATATTGAATAAAAATAATATTGTTGCCTCTGAAGCGTCACTGATTGGAGTTCTCTTCCTTGTAGCAGGTCAGGAAAACATGTCGCCGCCATGCAGTCCTGATCTGACCTTAAATCAGTCATTTAGAGACTCGAAAGAGAACAGGGAGCCATCTCCCAAGGTAAAGCGGAGGCGGAGTGTGAAGATCAGCAGCGTGGCTCTGGAGTCTGCCCAGCGGCAGAATGACACGCTGCAGATACTGACCTCCATCGGCGACTACAGGAGCATGAACGACTTCCTTGTGAAGAAGGTACAGCAGTATATGCCATCTGCATTACGTAGAGCTCGAAGATGAACTTGAGTATCAGAGTTTTGATTCTTTATATTTGAACTGCACATCAGGTATTAGTCCAGTGTCGTTTATGATCATGCTATGTTGGTGTCATGTTTTAGATCAACGACTTGGATGCAGAGGACAGTAAAAAGGACACCTTGGTGGACATCGTGTTTAAAAAGGCTCTGAAGGAATTTCGTCTTAATATCTTCAACTCCTACTCCACAGCACTCGCAGTAAGTCCTCTGAAGGCTTTTTATATTTGAATATAACCATTCAAACTGAAAAGTCACGTGTTCCCAGACTAGAAAGATAAATACTGCACTCTTCCTGTGACTCCTCCCTAGATGGATGATGGTAAGAGTATCCGCTACAAAGACCTTCATGCACTGTTTGAGCAAATCTTGGAGAAGATAATGCGACAGGAGCAGAGGGACTGGAGGGAGTCTCCTGTCAAAGTGTGGGGGAACACCTTTAAGATTTTCCTGGACGAGTTCATGATTGAGTACAAACCTGCACACTGTGCACTCAGTAAGGTAATGACACTCTTCTCACTGTACAGGTGAATAGGCACACAAATAATTTATATTTACAAAAAACTACTGGGTGCTATTTATTGATAATGAAATATAATAAGAAGTAAAATATCTCTTATTGTCATTTGTCTTTTTCTTTCTTTTTTTAACTGCAGCCATTGCCAAAACCTGAACGCAAGAAACGAAGGAAGAAGGACACAGACAATGTAAATTTGCCTTTATCCTCATCAACATTAAGGGCATGCTCACAATCATTGCAAAAAATAGTGATGTAATCAGAAAAAAGTGCACTCACACAATATAAAATATATGAACGCAAACTCAAATGAACCTGTGCTCTGCTGCCCCCTGCAGGTGGAGGAGCATAACGGCCACATCTTCAAGTCCACCCAGTACAGCATCCCCACATACTGTGAATATTGCTCGTCGCTCATCTGGATGATGGACCGGGCCTGTGTGTGCAAATGTGAGTATGCACGCACAGTGTCACAGCTAAAGAACCCCTGAGTGTAATACAGCCAGGAAAAGTGGACGCTTCGAAGGCCACTGAATGTGGAGCGTGCTAGCACAAAAATGTTTGTGACAGAAAACGAATAATCAAAAAAAGGTTTTAATCCTGGATGTGCTGCTTTGTCAACCTTAAAATATATGTGATGCTGTAATTTGCATTGTCGCATGAAGAGTAGACCCTCTGATGGAGGAACATCAGTAGTTTTAAAATGAACTAATTATAACACTTTTAATAGTTAACTGAACCATAATGAAGCAAATCCCAGATTTACTCCTTTAAAACATCCTCTGATGGAAACGGTGCAGATAAAGTCGAGCTTGTTGAGGTTGTCCGAGGTTCTTGCTGAGTGAAGTTAAAGACTAAAAATTCCCAGAGTGGTGGAAAGACCAAATAATTGAAATGTCCTTAACACTGATGTCAGTGTGCTCCATACACGGACACACATACTGTTGGTTCCATAGCAGAGGGCATTAGACTTTCACTTTTATATGTTTCATAGAGACTTGGCCTCAGCCTAACCATGACCTTCATTCTACACATAAACGTAAACCTTTAATTGCTTATGTGAGCTTGCTTCCCCCCAAAAGTATGTACAGACACACATCTGTGCTTCACGTGGATGTTCACATGAAGTTTTGCGCGGACACACACACACACACACACACACACACACACACCCCTTCTCTGGCCGAGCTGTGCTCAGTCTGGCCTCAGAGATAGAGCCCCTCCCTTCTCTCCCTCCTCGGCCTTAATCAGATTGTTTTCAACTGGACTCATGGGGTCTGCGGCTCCGTGTCTCCAGAGATTTCTCCACACAATTTTGCCCTTTAGTCACACAGGATGTTTTCTTCGTGCCAGCCAACACTGCTTTGGCTTCTCATGTGCTGAATTTTTTATGTTTTTTTTTTAACCTTTTCTTACAACTTCTGCTGAATAATGAGGAGGCACTGTCTTTCTGTGGATAATGGAAATGATGTGTTTGATCTCTATGGCTGTGTCTATCCAGTGTGCCGGTATGCCTGCCACAGAAAGTGCTGCCAGAAGACGACCACCAAATGCAGTAAGAAGGTGAGTCGGCCATATTGTGCACCGTCGCAGTGATGTCCCATGACAGTAATTGTGTTGTTGTGGGTTTATGTACAGTAGTTAGTGTTATTTCTACTTTTTGATCTTATGAAAATTGTTAAAGACTGTACTTAGTTTGCTGAATTAATGATATTTAAACTATAACATTAGCTTTGGATGAACTCTGAATGGTGTGAAGGCATGTGTCATATGTGTGTTTTTATAAGAGCATATTATGGTTGTGTCTGAATAGTTCGATCCAGAACTGTCCTCCAGACAGTTTGGAGTAGAAGTTTCTCGCCTGACTAACGATGAGAGAACAGTGCCTCTGGTAGTGGAGAAGCTTATCAACTACATTGAGATGCACGGCCTCTACACTGAGGGAATTTACCGCAAATCTGGTTCCACCAATAAAATTAAGGAGCTCAAGCTGGGACTTGATACAGGTAAACTTGGCTGCAACTCAGTGAGCAGGTGAACGGTGCTAGCTGGTTTTAAAAAGCTGCTTGCAATTACTCAGTGTCTGCGTTTTGTGTCTGCATTGTCTTTGTGGTCCCACAGATGTGGAGAACATGAATCTGGACGACTACAACATCCACGTTATTGCTAGTGTTTTCAAGCAGTGGCTGAGAGACCTGCCTAATCCTCTGATGACATTTGAGCTGTATGACGAATTCATACGTGTCATGGGTGAGTGGTCGCATATGCCGACTATTGCTGTGGTTCAGTTGAATTGCACTTGAGAATTTGGCCACACATATTCTGCAGACATCAGAATGTATGTGTATTGGTTTGCTGCTGCAATAGTAAAAAGTGAGTTCTTGTGTGGGATATTAATTCACAGGTTTGCAGGATAAAAAGGAAATGACCAGAGGTGTGTATTCAGTTATTGACCAGCTGAGCAGAACTCATCTAAACACTCTGGAACGCCTCATATTTCATCTCGTCAGGTAACAGTTTTTTCCTTAATATGTGAAGATGATTTAGTTCCTTCTTGATAGACAAGTAAAACGCAGAATTCATTCTTTTAGGATTGCTTTGGAAGAGGAGACAAACCGTATGTCACCTAATGCCTTGGCTATAGTTTTTGCTCCTTGCATCCTTCGCTGTCCTGACACCACTGACCCACTGCAGAGCGTCCAGGACATCAACAAGACAACAGCGTAAGGCTATGTCTAATGTCTGTCAAACAATTCACTGCCTTTGTCTAAGGTAATAGATCTTGGTAAAGGAAAACTGATGTTGACTTAATCTGTTTCATATCGGAACAGTAAAGTTAAGCATGAAAAACCACACTGGTATCCCTTTCTATGACTGGGACGCAGCTGTGGACCCAATGGGTCGCCAAGGGTGGCCATTTCCATTATAGACCACACCTGGCTGTACCACACAAACAATAACAAAGCCTCTGAGGGGGATCAACACATACTCAGAAGCGGAGTTATGGCCATTGACACACATTTTAATAGCATAAACACCCATTTAAATAACAGCATTAATGAAAAGAATAAAGTTTGTAAACATTCCAGATTCCTTTTTTCTTATGGTCTTAATAAGAATGATTGATTGATAAAACTGAATAATCAGTTTTTATTTAGAATATAAATAATATATATAAAAATAGTCTGGCTCCAGTACTGATGAGAGAAGAAAGTGGGGAAGGTTACAAAGGAACAAGCAGTCAGAACAGAGGTCAGCTGTGGTGATTTTAGTCATTACTTAGTAACAGAACAGCATTGTTGCTTCATATCAGTTCAATACGGTCTGTTTTTCCTCAGTGCTGTCTCCAAATGTTTGCTTTGATATATGTGTATTTGGAAATGAGTTATAGTTTAATACTATATAAATATATATAATAATATATAAATAAAGTTGGATTGATTTGAATTGCGTTTGGCCTGCTTTGCTGCAGATTTCCTCGCTAATGGTGGATAGAGTTAGTGGCTTGAGAGATTTAATTTACTTTCTTGACAGAAAACCATAGAAATCAGTAACCCAAGCGGAGAGAAATGCCATATATTGTACTGTATGGGGGGAAAAAAACTGCATGGAGAGGAATGTTATATACCTTTTTATATGAAGTTATCGTTTTGCAGCACTGTTTGAAATTTCCAGTAACTGAAGTTTGTCTCTTGCTGCCTCTTCATAGGTGCGTAGAACTTATTATCTGTGAACAGATGAATAAGTACAAAGTGAGACTAAAGGACATCAGCACTCTGGAGTTTGCTGAGAATAAAGCCAAGTCCAAACTGACGCATATCCGACGGTCAATGGTAAGCTCAATCAGCATGACCAGGCCCACGGTTATCAGAGAAATGACTCATTACTACTGTAAATCTACCTAACCTTTACTCCTTCACTGCTTGACCTGCCATGATTTCCTCCTTTATAACCTGCTTCTCTCCTCCCTAACATGTCTTTTCCTTTACCCAGAGACCAGTACTAATAGCTGTTAGATTTATGTGCATAGCACACATTACGGTATGTAAACACACACCATGGTTTGCATCCCCAAAGAATCATCCAGTGTTGTGGTGTACAGAACACTGTATCCAGTATATGTTGAGATATAAACATCTGTCATCTATCCATCAAGCACGAGTCATCACGGCACTGAGTCTGTTTTGTTGTTGTTCTTCTTGCCATATTGTGTTCTATTACCATCTCATGTGGATGCAATTAAATCTCATAATTAGATTTACTTTATCGCTGTATGTTAATAGAATGTTTTCAGGGCATTCAGCATAAAGGCTTTTTAGGAAACTGTCTACATAAATTGTGGACATAGGTCATCATTGTGTTTTTCTTCTGGCTTCTCTTCTTCGATGGGTTGGAAGACTTTCATTCCCCAACGAAGTGCCATTTTAGTGTAACGCAGGGGTGTCAGAGTCATTTTAGTTAATGAACCATGTTCAGGAAATTTGAACACATGCTGACCATTGTATTAAAATAAAAGAACTCACTCACATGTGATTTTTTTTTTTCCATTTATAAAATGTCAGTCCGGCTTTAGTGTAATACAGCAAATAGCAATTAGCACATTGTGGGTCAGTTTCTTTGTGAAACTGAAAATAAAATAACTCATGATCCCAAGGTTGAAGGCTGTAAAACCGATGATTAAGGATACTGGTTTAGATTGAATTTGCACAGTTTGGATAGCCACTCATGATGTGATTCATTCTTAACAATTTCCAACACAATGCCTCCCGGGGCCAAATACAGTAGGTCCAAAGAAAAACCTTCCACTCCTTCTCAGTATCTATGCACAGGGTGAGATTGAACCTTTCTGTGGACTGGATCCTGCACACAGGCAGCAGGCTTTGACACCCCTGGTATAATGCAATTAGTAATATTGTTGCAACTTTAAAGAAGCACAAGATGGTGTCCTCCTGAAGTGTAGCTATCACTCAGTCACTAGAATTACCAGATTATTTCTGCACATTAAGCTCGACCATTTTGAACCTGGCACTGCTGATATTTTGATTCTTATTACTTTTGCTCAAAGCAACCAGATGCAGCCAAAAAGGTAAAGTTTGTTCATAAACTGTGTCTGGGTTTGATTGGTCAATGCACGTGTGAGTCAAGAGCTGCCAGCTCAAAGAGCTGTAATGTATATAACAGCGTTTACATTTTATGATAACCAACATTTTAAAAAATTAAAAGTCCACTCTTGATTTGCTCCTCAGGGAAAAGGTCGCTCCCAGCGACCAAGCTACCACATACCTTCACCTCCTGTTAGTCCGCGGCTGCAGCCTATGGCTGACGCTGCCACAGAAGAGAGTGGCGGTGAAGAGGGAGCGGAGTCGTTACCTGACATCCCGGAGCATCAGCAGGCAGCCATGCAGCAGGAAGAGAGGGTGCTGACAGAGGAAATTGAAAGCCTTCAGAAAGAGAAGTAAACATTCTCACTGTGCTTTAAATGTTGAATTATCTGGCTTGTGTGTTGCATTGATGCCAGCTGTGTGTCATCACTTGTGCGCAGCTCATTTGTTTTTCTGGATGATGCTTGTCTCTACAGGGAGGAGTTGACCTTTGAGATGCTGTCTCTGGAGCCACGAGCATCAGATGATGAGACCCTGGAGTCTGAGGCCTCCATCGGTACAGCTGACAGCTCTGAAAACCTTAATGTGGACTCTGAAGAGACCATTTCTGACTTCTCTGGTATGCCATACTGATCATTCTAAACTGCCTTATCATTCACAATTCTTCGTGTGCATATAAAAAATATTGACCTCTTTGCATTTTTTGGGTGGGGGTTTCTCCAGAGAGAGGTCCTTTGTTGACATTGCCCTGGACTCTGAAATCTGACGGGAAGAGCCCCCGACGCAGAGTTCTCCGCCGCCAACCTGCGTCTCTGGATTCTGTAGACTCGTGTTTCACTGGGTCCTCGTACTCCTCCTCATCACATTTCCATCCTTCATCGTCTTCTTCTTCCACCCGGCGCTTTCGTTTCCAGTCCAAGTCTTCTGGTGTCAGCTCGGGTCCATCACAGGCCGAGAGTCTGACTCCACCCATAGCCTCCCCATCCTACAGCTTAGACAACAGCTCTACCGGAGATCAGGAAGTGATTTATGATGAAAGGCCCCAGTTTACCAGCCGAGGCACTTACAATCCAGATAAGGGTAAGCAGAAACTTAAGGGAGCCAAACATACTGCCCCAAGGCCCTCCAGAGAAGGTGGTGGTCATGGCAGGGACCCTTCAGACATGCCACAGCCTGTGGTAGTATATGGAAGTAATGAATTCATGGTATGAAGGACAATGAGACACCAAAGCGATCCCTATCCAACTTCCTGCCAGGCATACATGTTCCCAATGGGAGGTGACAAACTGGCAACTGATCTCCACTCCTCAAACCACTCTTGCTTAGCCTTTCATTCTTAAAATCTGCAAAGAAATTTCCCCAAGTGCTGTGTACAGTGTTTCCCCCTCCTGAGGCGGGGAGGAGAATTGTCTGGAAGAGAAACAAGAATCAGTAGATGGGCTCTTCTGTGGATGAAACTGCCAATCGTGCTCTCACAGTGTCTTGGCAACTCTTTACTCGGCGCCAAGAGGAGACAAACTGAGCAGGAGGACAGAGAAAAGGGAATGTTGGAATATGCAGAAGAAAACACGGCATCAGGGAATATTACAGAGCTGGAAAGCTGAAGCAGTGTACTACAGAAATTGAGAAGAAAAACAAATCGGGCACCATCAGGCGTCGCAGATGTTACAGTGAACTTAAAGCTCACGACTATAGGCTGCTTTATGAGTTTACAATAAATGTAAGCAGCGGATGCTTTGTTATTACAAAATAATTTTTCCCTTATTTAAAAATTTTAATGTCACAGAAATTCTTTATAGCATATAATATACAGGTATAAATACTGTACAAAGCCGGAACACCAGCCTCTGCTGGGTAGTTGAAGTCAAATATTTATCTTGGTTTATTTTTTTTTTTGGTTTTTTAAAATTGAGATTCTTGAACAGAGATGTTTGGGTTTGGGCAGTGGATCCCACACTTCTGTTGTGTACATGTGCCGAGAGCTCATGCGTGACTGTATGTTTGTGTGAGACAGAAAAGAAAAAAACCCACTTAATGTGTTTTAAGTTTGTGCTGCTTTTTTTTTTTTCCCCTTACAAGGGAAATACAGCCATCAAAGGGACCAAGTCAGCTGGTGTGTATTCCAGCCAAGGGGATCCCAGCTCTTTAGGAATGTTGGAATCTGTGATAAAATTCCTGCATTCACCGCTTAACAGCCATACAACTGTTATGTACAGTACAGGTCATATGTACAGTATAGAGAACAAATGCCATTCTATTCTTGAAATCCATTATTACCCACTCCCAAAGCCATTCTCTTCTGTCTCTTAAGCATTTGCTCAATAGCAACCATGCAAGAACATAAAATCATTGTCTTGTCATTATTAATGTGTGAATGTTTTAGTTGAAAATGTCCAACTGCATAAGTGCAATTCTTTTCTTTAGGCCTGTGTTTAAAATAGGGAATTACTCATTTTAATAACAAGAATGCTAACAGGGGCACCTTTAGAGTCCCACTGCTAATTATTCATGATAGTGAGTCAGCCATGCGCTATGTAATGACCCTGAAACTGAAGGAGCTAATTCCAAGTTGTGCATGAGCCAGTAGGGGAATTTGACATTAGGTAGTTAGGGGTAGTTGGATTGGATTAACTGTGCAAAAACAATGTGATCCAAACCAGAACAATTAGCAGGTTTAGACTAACAAACAATATAAAACCCTTGAATGCACACAGTATTTGGCTGTTGTAATCCATAATGTCTGCAATATTACTATTCTGTTACAAAATGCTAATTGGACTGGTTCATATATAGCGCTTTTCTACTTAAGCACACAAAAGGCTTAATACAGGTCTTATTCACTCAAACACTAATATAAGCACTAGCACTATCTACCGTAACATTCACTGTCTGGTGACTAGATTAGAAGCAACTTGGAGATTCAACGTCTGGCCCGAGGACACTTTGGCATATAGACTGGAGCAGCCAGGGATCGAAGCACCAACCTTCTAATTATTAGTTGACCTTCTCTACCACCTCCACCACTAATATTACTAATTTATTATCATATTTCTGATTCTCTTCTGCTTGTATTGTTGCACAGCATTTTACCATTTCTTGATACACTTGCACAAAAGTGAGCCACTCATATATTACTCCCGCTCGGCCATGGAAACCCATGCCACGAAGCTACCAGCCCAAAGTTTCTGTGCTGATGTTAATGCCAGAAGGTCTGGAGCTCCTGAGTCAGCAAAGCGTTGGCGAATTTACACACCATGCACCTCAGCATTCAGTGATCAAGCTGTGATTTTTACGTGGTCTGCACTTCATTAATGAGTTGGTGTGACTCCTAAACACTTCCACTTTGTAAAGACATCACTTACAGAAGATCATGGGATAGTCAATTCAGTTGTATTTATAAAGCACCAAATCACAACAGTTGCCTCAAAATTCTTTATACTGTAAAGACCTTGCCTCTCTAAGCAGGCATTAAACAAACATGTTAGAATCCTATTACAGCTCAACACTCACATTCAGCGAGCTCTTTAGAACAAGTTTGTAAAGTCAGGCTGCATGGCTAGGCGCTGGGTTTTATACACCTGTGCCAATGGGACAGAAAGCTTGATTTCAAAGATTAAGGGGTGTGATTTTGTCTGTTTATTGTACTTGCCATTTGTCACTGCAAGCAAAAGGCAAAAATGGCTTTTTTTTTCTTTTCTTTTTTTTTTTAACAGGCTTTTTTGTGATAGTTGGGTGACACATTTCAGAGCTGTATAAATGAGTGGAAAGTACAGATACTTCCACACAGGAACGCTGTATGGTCTAATTAACAGCCAGTCTGCTCTGTGGCATTAAAAACAAATTCTATCAAGAAGAAAGAATGGAGAGCCTTTGAAAGAAGGTTCACTGTTGAGAGATGGCTGGCAGCAGATTGAGTTAAATATAAACTGGCTGTTTGTGAAGGATGCAGTGACTAAAGTGTCATCTACAATAAATCTGTGGGAAAGAGATAAGTAAATAGGATGGAAGACTGAGATGATCAACAGGGAACATCTGGTGACCATGATGTTCACACAAGTATGACACAAACAGGGGGACTGTCACCATTAAACTGTAAATGAGGAAATATCTGTCAGAAAAATGGTGCTCCATCCCTGCAGGGGACTTCCAGAGATTCAGCACCAAGTTGTATCTGTACTTTCTGTAAACGACCGACGACAAGTGGCACCATTTTTTCTTTATACTCATCCTTGTATCGATCTGATGATTTGTTCAGTGTATTCTGTAACAAGCATTTATCCAGAGAGACTGGATAAATGGACTGTTTCATGTTACAGGTCTTATCAGTTTGTAGTTTTGCAGTCTGTTCTCACCTGGAAAGTGAAATAGGACCCCATTCAAGCGTCTTCCTCTTGAAGTAGGACAGGTACTACATACTTTGTTTCCTGCATTCTTTCATTCTTTATTAGCTGATTTTGGTAATGGTAATATGGTTTATGGACGTATTCTTATCAAACCAATCCAGATGTATGGCTGGGGGCCCATTTCTTTTTAGTAAGGTTGGTAATTCAGTAATACAACCTGAGAGACACATCTGGCCCTTTAATTGAAAACGGCTACAACAGTGTCTACAGCGATCTGTACAATAAGATGGAGGCTGGTGCTGGAGATCTTGTCAAAATCCAACAGTACAGAAAAGTACTGCTGTATTTTGCAAAAGCATCTGACTAGTGACGCTTCATTCTTCAGCATTACGGTCACCCCCAAACACCCTGAAAATTTAGCTTAATTTACTTTTTTAAAAAGGGACAACACATATTAATGAACATATCAATGTGAATATGCCAGATGTATCCAGAAGACTACTTTTTATTTGCAACGGTCCTACAAAAACAATGAGTAACACCTCGTCAATGTACAACAATACAGTTTAGACAAAAAAAAAAAATGCATAAAATTACAACATGAAAATCCACACTGCAAAAAGCATTCCTGGATAGAAAACCATTTAAACAGTGTGGGGTCATCTTGACAGAGAACAGAACAAAAGCTTTGAATGGCCCTCAAGAAGCCTGGAGAACTATTCCTGAAGATTATTTTAAGAAATGAAAGCTTTTCAGGCTGTGCTGGAGAATAAAAGGTGATTATATAAAACGCTGACTATCAAGCTTGTTAGTACTGGACTGTAGGTACTGTTTTTAAACTGGAGCCACAATGTTCAGCAAACAATTTTAAAAATCTGTCTTTCAGTAGCAGATCAGGTAATTCTTATTTTCCCGGTGAACTCGTGATTTTGCTCAGTCGTTTAAATAAGCTATTATTTCCACAGCACCTAAAGGCAACTTCAAACCCTCGAGGACATTGAGGAAAGTTTTAAAAAGGAGCTCACTTTGTGCGTTTACCTCCGCAGACTGGCTCTCATTTCGACACACACATAATCGGCGTGGACAGACTGTCACGAGAACCGCTCATTTGAAACCAATTCACATTACTGCTAAAAATAAAGGAGGGCTAATTGACTCCGGCCAACCTTCGGTGACGCGGCCCACACAAGCGACGCATGCGCAGTGCCGCCGGCGTCGCACAGCACCATCAGTAGGAGCAGGACCAGCGAGAGCCGCCGGGGAGAAGGGTGCCGTCGTTGTTTATTTTACGCAATATAAACTTTTCTCGCAATGTCGGGTTTCGACAGTAACCCTTTCGCTGACCCAATGGACGTAAATCCCTTCCAGGTGAGTGTTGGTTGGTTTCTGCCCGCGAATCGAGTTTCAGAAGCTTTTCGTTTTCTGGTGTAACGTGAATACAAAGATATGCTCTAGCAAAAACCTGTTTGGTTGGTTGCTGGGTTTGGCCTCAGCATTTCCTGGCTAAGAATCGCCACTGTTAAGTCTGACACGTTTCAATGCGCTTATAAACATTTTTACGTTAAAACTGAATATTCGCTGGAAGTGTGCTCTGAGCTCACCTGCGCAGGTGAGCAGACCCGAGAACAGGTGCCTGCCATTAACCGGGAGTTCTCTTTTACAAGCTATTCATAGATGACACCATTAACTAGAAACCCCAGTAGCAAGCCAGTGACGCTGCTTTTAACTTTATAGATAGTTTTGTTTCTTTGTATATTTTTTGTTGTTGTTTGTTTATGTTTTACAGACCAGTGGGTTTTTTTTCTTTGTTTGTTTTTTTTAGGTCTTATAGACCTAGGAAGTAATGCTTATGAATCCACACGTCTTTGACATTTTAACTTAAGAAATGGATGCTTAATCTTTATTCACACACACACACACGAAACTGTAATTTAACTGGAACAAATGTGGTCCAGGGCAAAGAGTGTTATTAACAGATAATCTGGTGAGAGAAAATTCAGTGTTCAGCTGCTGCTCCTCCACTGGGTGGGACACTCCTATAATTCCACAGTTGGCACCACATAAACACTGAACAGTCATGGATTCTCAGTGTCACACCTTACAGTGTGTTTGATCTTTTTTTTTTCTCTTCTTCCCAGGATGCTTCAGTCACACAAGCCACCAGCAGAGTCAATGACAACGTCGGGGAGTACAACCCATTCTCTTCACCAGAAATGGTCAGCCTTTGTGTCTTTAATGGAACTGCTCATATCATAGTGTGATATGATATTCAGCAGGAACCAAATCCTTTGGTTTTATGAAAATATATTTGAAAAGAGATATTGCTTCAACCTTTTTTTTACAGGGACAGCACTCTGGGACGACAATCCCTATCTCTGCTGCACCCTCTCAACCAGCTGTACTACAGACATCTGTGGAGCAGAACCCAAAAGTGAGTGAGACGAATGCATTTCAGCGTGTTTAAATAATGAGATCAGACAACATTAACTGATTTAAGTTACGTTTTAAAGAAATGCAAGTCAAGACACTACCATGCAGAGAAGAATTAGTATATTTATTTTTCTTTACTTGGTCGCTTGTAGCTTGAGTGGTAGAGTGGGTCGCCTGCTAATCGGAAGGTTGATGGGCCAATCCCTGACTCCACATTTGCATTCCTTTGAAAAGATACTGATCCTTGAGTGCCCCCCGATGCATCCACTGGATCGTTAGTGTGTGTGTGAATGTTAGTAAGCACTTAATCATGAATAATGTATAAATGTGTGTGACTGGATGAATGAGAGGTATAGTAGAAAGAACTTTGAGTGGTCAACTGAGTAGAAAGTCTGTATCCAAGTCCTGGTCCAGTTCATACATAAACAATGCTAAGAAATGCTTCTCTACCACCCACACACTTGCACTCTGATTGGTGCATCACAGGTAATTCATTTAAGGTTCAATGTCTTGCTCAAGGACACTTTGGCACACAGATTTGATTGGTGGAGGATCTAGCCAACGACCTGCTGCTAGACAACCTGGTGCACATCCTGAGCCGCCACAAAAGTCATCACATTTTACTGCAGGGACCATCTAGCTTATCACTGCAAGAAAGCAGCCCTTTGGATTAGGGCTGAACGATTATGGAAAATAATCTAATTGCGATTTTTTTTGCCCCAATATTGCGATTGCGATGCGATTATTTTTTTAAGGTCTTTGTCTTCTGTATTATTAAACAAAGACAAGCAATACATCATATAGTATGGCCAATACTATATTACATTAATTTTAAACTGTTTTTTCCTGGAAGACAGACCTCTGTTATGATGACATGAGGTGATGCATGAATTGATGACTGACATTTTTATTTAACTTCTTCAATCACAACAGTATATTTGAACAT
>NW_005187538.1:591067-633503 GCF_000239375.1 Pundamilia nyererei | reverse complement strand
GGATGCAGCCCATGAATTTGGACATGTCCAGAGTATAATCGCAGCCTTTGCGGTTAGAAAATTGCACTTGATCATGTCGCGATATTATCGCAAATGCGATATATCGTTCAGCCCTACTTTGGATGGTTATTTTAGTGCAGTACATGTATGAGGAAATTGTGTTCAACAATGCTGAAGACAGTATTAAGATGCAGGTCTGCTATCACACATCAGGCTAAAGCAGCTGCTGCCCAGGCTAACCTGATCAAACAGCAGGAGGAGCTGGAGAGGAAAGCAGCAGAGCTGGAGCGGAAGGAACAGGAGCTAGAGAACAGGAGGCAGGCAGGCAGCGCATCGAACCCCGGAGGTAAGTGGCTGCAGGTATTTGATGTAGTTGTGTTGAGTATGTGTTAAGTCTTAAATGATAATAAGGTTTTTAAATCTTTTCCTGTCAGCTAAAGAGAACAACTGGCCACCTCTTCCAAGGTTCTTCCCTATAAAGCCCTGCTTTTATCAGAATTTTGAGGAGGAAATCCCCGAGGACTACCGCAGGATGTGCAAGAGAATGTACTACCTCTGGATGTGTATGTACCCCTGATTGTAGCATTTTATATGCCAATCACTGACCTAAAAGGATGGTATAGTACATCAGATCTCAGCTTTTAATATGCTAAATTTAAATATGTATCAAGACTTTCCACTCATACTTTTGCTGAAGTTCTTACTTTTTTCTTTACAAATGAATCATGATTTATAACTTTATCCATTAAAAGATTGTTTAGTCACAATTGCTGCACTAAAACGTCGAGAAATAATTTATTTACCTCACATTTGGGAAATTAATTTGTTACGAAGGAGATGATAATAACAATAATAAAGACACCATTCATGCCTATTAGTTTAAAAGTGCACAGAGTTTGGTTCACCGGAGCTTTTTATAAGCAGTGTTGTATTATAAGTGTATGTCTGCGTCACTGGTTTTCTTTTGCACCTCTCCAGTCCACAGTGCCACTCTCTTCCTCAACGTGCTGGCCTGCCTGGCTTGCTTCACCATTGACAGTAACTATGGCGTTGACTTTGGTCTGGCTATTCTTTGGTTCATTCTGTTCACCCCTGTGGCCTTCGTCTGTTGGTACAGGCCGGTCTACAAGGCCTTTAGGTATGCTGTGTCACTGGTATTGTTTACACTTATGAACTTTAATACAAGTCTTCAAACTGTAAATGACCTCCAGACTCTTTTTTATGACTTCATGCGATTGTGAAACTTATTATCTCTATTGTGCAATATGTCAGCAAACCAGTGAGCACCTTCGCATTAATAATGTGTCCCCTTTTTTCCCTCCATAGGTCTGACAGCTCTTTCAGCTTCTTTTTCTTCTTTTTCGTCTTCTTCTTCCAAGTGGCAGTTTACATTATCCAAACTGTGGGGATTCCCCATTGGGGCAACAGGTCAGTGGGATTTATTTTCTTTTTCTTTTTTCCTACACTACCTGAACGTGTGGTGGAAGTGCACCAAGATTCTGTTTTTCATTGTATGAATGTGCATGCTGCTTTGGGATACATTCAGTGTGCATGGACCACCACATTTCTTCATTCACACGTGTTTGTGTGTGAATTCTTCTCCTGTCTCTCCTCTATTGCATTTCTTTGACAGATTCCTGCTGCCCTAATAAATCTGGGTTGCTGCTTTGTAAGTGTGTGTAACTTTTATTTTGGGAGTTCTTTTCTATCATGTATAAAGCTCCTCAGGTTTCCATGTGTCATTTTTACAAACTTCATGCTTTACATTTGGTATCTGGTTGTTTGTGTATTTCTCTTTAATCCACAAAAAAAAGAATTTCAGTGTACTATAATAATTACAGAGAAAATGTGAAATTACACCTTTTTTCCTCTTGCATGTTTCTGGTTTTGACAGTGGATGGATAACATCAATCACCATCATCAAGGCGAACCCGGCTGTGGCTGTGGTTATGATGGTAGTGGCTGGATTTTTCACTGTAAACTCTGTGCTGGCTGTCATCCTGCTGAAAATGGTACGCAAAAGTAAAACTTCTGTTTACATATCGTATTTTTATAGGTAATCTGATTACTATTTTATTATGAACCTGTCAGATTCAATATAATGTATCTTGATGAACTGAAGAACCCTAAGCCAAGTATTTTAAACATGTTTTAAAATGGTAAATGGCCTGTATTTATATAGCGCTTTACTAGTCCCTAAGGACCCCAAAGCGCTTTACATACCCATTCACACACACATTCACACACTGGTGATGGCAAGCCTACATTGTAGCCACAGCCACCCTGGGGCGCACTGACAGTTGTCGATGACTTATACTGCGTACACATATAAATGTTATTTTTTCTCATTTATATCTGGAAGCTACATCAAAGACAAACTAAACATCGGGTGGTGACAAAAACTTTGAACAGCTTCAGAGGAAATTTTCAAACCAAGTGTGTGTGCTGAATGCACTTACTGTACAGACTTACCTCCATGTAGAAATTCCAGGAGTGTCTTTTGGTTTTTAAAGACAATAATTAATTAGAAAGTGGACACAATATTTCATCTTAATGCAAAAGGGGGGGGGGACAAAAACAACCGTTAAAAAAAAGTCTGTTCCTAGTCTCCACTAGATATCTATTGTATTTTCAGATATCCTCCTCACTAACAGATCAATGAAACTGATCTCATGAGCTCCTTTGTAGACATAAGAACCATGGACTGAACCTTACAGGAACCAGCAGGTTAAACACCGTTTCATCATTTGATCTCCTGTCATTGTTTAAAATATTCTGTCTTTTCCCATCATCCTAGGTCCACTCTAAATACAGAAACACAGGTGCCAGCTTCACCAAGGCCCAGCAGGAGTTTTCACAAGGTGTCCTGAGCAACCGAACTGTCCAAAATGCTGCTACCTCCGCTGCTACCTCCGCTGCCCAGGGAGCCTTTGGCAGCAGCCAAAATTAGTGTGATTTCTACAAGTTTTGTGTCTCTGGCTATTCTCTTTTCTGACCAGCATACCGGGCTAGCCACGTCCCAACATTATGCAGTTGGTGTAAAGGAATTTTTAGGGAAAAGGGCAAAAAGCAAGTAACTTATGAGTAATATACCAAGTGGGGTGTCTCAGTTCTCCATGTCCACTAAAAAACTAAATAATAATAAAGATTGTGTAATTTAGGAAGATGTGTAGCTAAAGTCATCTTCCAAGAATAGGAACCTACCCTCAGTTAAACTTTATTTGTATAGCACCTTTGATGAAGGACAGTGCAATTCAAAGAGCTTCATAGATGATTGACGAACTAATAATGAGATGGTACATTAATTTAAAAAAAAAAAAAAAAAAAAAGGTAAAAAGATTATAAAATGCAAAAATAAAATGGATGGAACTTGTAAAGACCTGCACAGATCTCATCAGCATATGTCATATTCATTTATGCTTTAGAGAAATGTCCAGTAGGAAATCTGAAGCTGGGGTTTAAAGAGCAAGGTGAGGCCGCCACACAAATAAAATTGTAACATTTCATCACTGCATCGCTATTGAAAGCATTTAACAGAGTAGACTAAAGAGATACATGTGAGATGATCTGCAATACAAGAAACACTGATTTAAATCCAGTAATTCTTAAAGATCCCGGTAAAAAGTATCAGGATTTTTTCCTGCTAATGTAGGAATGACATACTGAGGCTTGAAATATAAACTCTTTGTCCAAGGTTGGATTCTCACTTGACACGAGAATGTTTTTTTTTTTTCCCCATCTGTGAACAATGGATCTACAAAATGTTTTTCACATTACAGCAGCATACAGAACCTTGCAGGATAACTATCCTGACTATAAGTGCATTAATACCGATAATACGCTTTATGCACAGTGGATGTCCTGTAAAAGTATAAATGATAATAAATGCATACTGTTACATTACTGTGCAGTTTGAACGTTGATCTCCAAATTTGATGTTTTGATGTGTATATGACAACAGGATGAGCTGCTGATTAATGAAGGTGATGGGATAAAGAGGTCATTTGTACTGTTTTATCTGCTTACTGATATTTCTTTTTGATGAAGTGAGGCTTAAAGCTGTTCTTGAAGCAAATGAAGATGTTACCTTTTAATTCATGTTAAGAAAACTTGGCATAATACAGAGACTTGCTGTGATTAAAATGAAAGGGGGGGGGGGGGTACTGGTTCATTAATGTAAAGTTATTGGAAGTATAGAATTTGAATGTATTTACATGAAAAGTGCATTAATGAGTAGAAGGAACAATATTTTTGACTTTGTGCCCATGGTAGTTTTACTACATGTTAATGTAATATTTCCTGTTTTTCCTGTCTGCACCTTGTAATTAGGTTTGAGTGTTTCTCTCTCTCTCTTTGTGTGTGTGTGTGTGTGTGTGTGTGTGTGTGTGTGTGTGTGTGTGTGTGTGTGTAAAAAGTATATAAACACTGTATACTCCCAATCTGATGTTTGTACCTCAGTGCCTTTAAACAGAAGTAACATACAAATCTTTGTGTGACCATTCACGTTCAAGACTTTTAATGCCCTGTTTTATCTGTAGCCTGTGGAACAACTGGTGAAGTTTTCTTGTGATCAAAATGTGTTAAGATTATGTAAATATTGGTGACTTATTTAAACATATTTACTGCTGGGGTATGCATTGGAAATTGATTCTCAATCTTAACATTCAATAAACTGTACTGTCTATAAAATTCTGAATTGAAGTCTTGGAAGTGGTCTTCTTAGAAGTGTATTATTATCTATCAAAAGTGGTCCAAGGATGGAACAGGGGTGAACCAGCGTCAGGGTTATGGGCTGTGCTGTGTGGTCCGATCCAACAGGCGAGCTACTATAGCTCAAATTGCCTAAATATTTAAGCGTGGTTCTGATAGAAAGGTGTGAGAATGTGTGTATAGTCAGTGTACACGCTGACCCCTTTCCTCTGCTGAACTTCAGCCAACTTACAGGATTTAAAGGGTCTGTTACTAACATCAGCTGATCTTTTATTATGGAGGAAAAAAACGGAGACGTTTGACAATGGCATGTCTGATAAAAACAAACACCTTATACTAAGGAAGGGTGATGATTTGGGCTTGTTTTGCAGCTATGGGATCTGGCAGCTTGCAATCACTAAGTTAACCATGAACTCCTGTGTATACTGAAATAGTCTATAAAAGTGACGATACACAACAGGACACAGATCCCAAGCACAGCATCAATTCTATGAAAAGAAAAGATTGCAATGGCCTGGTCAAAGTCCAGACCTCAACCTGACTGAAATGCTGTTCTGGGCCCTCGAGAGAGCTGTGCATAAACACATATCTGCAAACCTCAATGAACTAAATAAATGATGTAAAGAAGAGTGGGCCAAAATTCCTCTGCAATGATTTAAAAGACTGATAAAGCCATACAGAAAATCATTAGTTTAAGTTCTTGCTGCTAAAAGTGATTTTACAAGCTACTGAATCATGTGGTGTAATTATTTATTAAGAATACACAGAATCTTATCGAGTGAAAACTATGAAAGACGAAAAATGGTTTTTAAACCCTTTTTTGTAAATAAAGTTTTTTTTTCTTTAATCCGAGAGCACAAATCCAACCAGCTACGTGTCTGCGCGCCATTGACGTATCCATGGCAACAGCTTCTAGTGTTGATCATCCCAAGATGGCGGACGCGGAAACAACCGCAACGGTGAGTGCGATGCGAGCTGCTCCTCCTTTTCTTGAATAAACACAAACTTGACTCGAAATATAATGAAAGTGTGACACTTCGCGAGAAAGCCCGACGCCAGGTTTTACCACACGCTTTCTATAACGCTTACTTGAACGTTAGTTAGCTAGGTGGCTAGCCTATTCTAAGTCGGCGCTAAGTTGATTAAGCTGCAGCTAACGGCAACTTGCGAGACTAATCTCACTCACTCAAGGGCGAATTTAAACCTTAACGCTGACAGCTGTAGCTGTGGCAGAATGGCAGGATTGCTGTGGACTGTTTGGGAAGCTTTAGCCCACCCTTAATATACGATAACGTAGAAAACGTTATCAAGCAGCTTTTCATTAACCGGCTTACGACCAATCACAGTTATATTATCGCTGTGGCATAATAACTTTCAGCGTGTAATGACATGTAGAGAATATCAATAAACTGCTAAGCATCAGCAACCACATCCAAAACAATCCACAAGTGAGGTCAAATATGGGAAGAAAAATATGTGACGCGAGAAGAACTGCGCATGCGTGCATCTACCTGTACATTGTGAAGATAGCAAATGTTACTGTTGTTGCAGTCACTGAACAGAACATACACAGGAGCACGTTACATTGCAAAATTTTACCGGTACATCTCAACAATTGTAATAAAATGCATTAATGTAATATATCATTCCATTCATCCTTTCATTTGATGGTTATTCGGGATGTGGTGGCAGAATGCTGGCACAGACCCCCAAACAACCCTCTCCCCTTTCACCTCCTCCAGCTCTTCTGGAGGAACACTGAGAAGAGAGAGTAGTTGAGAGACATAATCTCTCCAGTATGTTTTGGTTATGCCTAGAAATTCTGTCCATAGAAGTTATAAACTGAATTGGTGACAAATAGGCAGTGTTTGGTCACCAAGTCTATCCAACCCTACAGATCTGCATGCTTCTACTGTTTGATTGGGAAAGAGTGTTTTCTCTCTCTCTCTGTTCATTAAGTAAACACACATGCCATTCAGCTTGTTGGCCCACATTCCCACACAGCCTTCTTTCAGTTTTTGAGTGGACAGGATTTTCTGTATTTTGGTGAGGGCTGCCCGAGGATTATTTTACTGTGTACCACAGTCATGTGAACAGTCATGTGTTTTTGCAGGACTCTGTGCAGTGCTCTGAGAAACCAAGTACACCCCATGATTCAATAGCCTGTAGATGTACCATGTAAAAGCAATAACTTGTAATAATTATTAGTAATACTTTTCTGCATGACTTTATCTTCACAAAGTTGCTTCAGTTCATTAAGGTTTGTGAGCATTTGTTTATGCACAGTTCTCTTAAGGTCCTGGAACAGCATTTCAGTCAGGTTTTGGTGTGGACTTTAACTGGACAATTGCAACACCTTGATTGTTTTCTTTTTCAGCCATTCTCTTGCACTTTTTTTATGCAGGAGAGTTCATGATCGAGTCAATAACATGGTGCTCAGGTCCTCTGGCTACAAAACACACCCATGGTATTGGTATGAGGGGTTTGTGCTGATATGCTGTGTTGATCTTTACCATACACAGCGCTGTGCATCATGACCAAAGATCTGTACTTTGATCTCATCTGTCCAATGGACATTTTTCAGAACTCTTGGAGTTTGGTTCAAACCTAAGCTGTGATGCCAGGCTTTCTCCTGACAATCCTGCCAGAAAAGCCATAACTGTTTTTTCTAATTGTGCTCTCATGAACTTTAAATTGAAACATGCTGACTGAGGCCTTTAGAGTCTGAGATGTAGTGCTTGGAATTTTTTTCCTGCATTTTCTCTGAGCAGTAAACATCTGACCTTGGGGTGATTTTGAAGGGACGCCTTGGGAAGGTTGTTGCATTGTGTTAAAACACACCTGTTTACTCCAAACCAGCAAACTAAAAGAAAACATCATCTTTGATAGAGGTGCTCACACTTGCCAATGATGAGTTAATTAAGTACATCTGATTGGCTGGCGGCTACTGACCTTCTTAATTCATATAGAAGAAGTAAGGATGATGTAGGTTTTCACAGGCCTGCATAGAATCCTGAGGAAACTTTTGTTTTTCACTTGACTTTCAGACTCCTGTTTGCTGTTATTTATTTTTCTGCTTGTCTTGTTTGTCACATATTTCAGCTCCCTGTTGCTACTGAACCCAAGAAACGTCGGGCGCCTAAAGGTACAGTGAAAGCACTGCAGGTCATGTTCTGAAATTAATTGAATTATTTTCATGTTGTTGTGTGACATTCATTTTTTTGAAATTCATTTCTAAAAGTTGGTTAAGTGTTGATAACTGAAACTAAAGGTTTTGGAAGTGAACGGCCTGCAGAGGTCACCCTCACCCTTCTGTTTGTTTTCTCTGTAAGGAACAGGCTGTGAACAGGCATTATGCTGCTGAGCCATTTTCCAGATATTTCTCTGTGTAGAAAATGTCTGGTAATCAGAGGATGTTTTGTCATCATTATTAAAGCCTAATGTGCCATTAGATAGTTTATATTTCTGCCCACAGATATTTTGTCTTTTCTTTGTTTTATAGTGCTTTATAATAATAATAATAATAATAATAATCAGAGCTACTGAGAATTGCACCTCGGTGGAAGCAGTTGAGTACATGCTATGATGTGGTAATGATAATTTTTATTTGGCATGCAAACCCTTTCCTGGATTGTACTTAATATGAGACACACCTCTGTTCTAACTTAAAAAAAAGAAAGAAAGAAAGTAAAGATTGGATTTTAGGAGGCTAATACACATACACCAATGGGAGCAGACTTGATAACAACCTGAATGCAGAGGAACTTTAAAATTGAGATGCACTGTTTTAAAGCTGCTGCTGAGTTAAAAATAAAGTGGCAGCTGGGTGCATGAACTTCACAGCTTCATCTACAGGGAATTGTGACTTCATTATGCCTCATACAGACTGTATACGCAAAAATAGTTCTTTAAAAAGTTTTCCAAATGCAAAGCGTGTTAAAGTGTATATCAGCCGATTTTTGGCACTTGATCACAACTGGATGAAAACAGTCACATGCAAGGACCCATCCATTTTGCAATGTAGACATTTAAAGATTTGACATAATCAAGCAACGTGACATAAACCTTAATTGTGTCCATAAGTCACAGTCATTCTGCAGTTACCATTGTGAAATGTAATTATGGTTATTTAAGGCATACACAAATTTACCTTTGCTATGCAGAGTAGTATGCAGAGTATATTATGTTAGATTTTGAGCACTGCTGTTTGTGGATTCTTAGTGTTAATACCTGACAGGTGCTGTGCAATGGAAAGATCTAAAGTAAATAAAAAAAAATAGTACAGTATGTTAGATTTTAATAAAATCCAGTGTGAGTTTCTTGACTCGGATGTAGCAGTCTGCCTTATTTTTTTTAGGATACTGACAGTCATTTCTGGCACATTCCCGATAAAGGGGAAAAAAAGGTGTCAGCATCTTGATGTGAGACTAAATGACTTGACAAGATGAAGGCTTTTTTGGAGGGTTTTTTTGTGTGTGTGATTGAACTTCCAAAAATAATATTCATCATATTTTTCATTACGTTCTCCCCATGTGTCTTTTGATCTCAGCATGCCTCTCCTCTGCTCTTATCCCCTTTTAACAGATGGTTGAAACACACTGAGGGCAAAGCTGCCTTAGCTTCATCCAGATCAAATATAACAATGAGAAAACTCAATCTTTGCAATGAAGTTTTTCACATTACTATATTTAGGAGACCTCGTGCTGGGCTGTTCTTCTGTGCTTCTTTCTATCCTTCTCTCATACAGTAGTTGTAGGAATACACGTTGCCCATGTATCCCATCACTCCTCTCCAAATTCTGCCTTGCTTTATGTATGTGGACCATAGAGCACCGCAGGACCACAGCTGAAACCCAGAGACAAGAATATTATTGCTGTCTCAGCAGGGAGAAAGCGGATTAGGGTCCCTACAAATAGGGCCATTCCCAGTCTTGACGTGGCAAACGTGTGGAGCCCGTGCCGTTTCACAGTCGGCGATGAAGTGGATTTCTGTGTAGTATCTGGAATGGGCTCAAGTTCTAGCAGCAGATCAGCGAAGCTCTTCTTGAGGCGCTGAAAGATAAAACAGAGGGGAGCTTTGGTGTAATTCACACTGTATTTTTTTTTTTTTTAACACTCGGAGTTCGTTAACGATACCCACCCCCCCCACCAGTGTCGATGGTAAAGCCTAGCACTGTATTTCACAATGCCTTCAATCCTATTTTTAGCCTCAGAGGAAGGTAGTAGGTGCAAGATAACAGGATTACCAGAATCAGACTCGCTTGAATTGGCATTATGTGTGCTTCCTTGTAAAATGAAATGTTGTACTCCACTGGGAAGAGGACTTGGAGGCGTTGTAGTTCGGTTCTCGAGGTTACCTAACCCTTTCTAAAGCTGGCTTTACATTGTTCTGCTCATTCCTTCAGCCTCCCTCTTTGACTCTGTCTCTATACCCTCGCTCTTCTGTCACAAGCACCTGGCTTGCGAGAGACATTGTTGCCCTGGCAACAGGGAGAATATCTCAACCTGTCGAGACATTAAATGAGAGACACGGGGGGAGAGGAGGGGGAAAAAAGCAGTGTTTGTAACGCAAAACTTGCTTACAAGGTGACATTTACAGAGTGGCTGGTGAATTGATTACAGTTTAGCCTGGGGTTTCTGGTTGAAGTGTTAACATCTATGTTAACTGTCACATCAAAGACTTGCTAGCAACTGCATGGGGAGGCTGCTTTCAGGATTATTTATTCAGCTGTCAAATTAGAAAAGATGGCATACATTAAAAATAGTTCTAATAGACATTACTCTTAATAGGCTGAGCCATCTGTTCATAAGAAGAAAAAAAAAACTGCTAACGAGCTAAGATTTGCAGCATGCCTACTCGGTGACTTGACTTAAATTTAGCCTGTGGATTTAGGTTGCAGTGTTACATCTGTGTTAACTGTCAGATCAGAGACTTACTAATGACTGCAAAAGGAGGGCTCTTTAAGGATTAATCATTGAGCTATCAGCCAAATAAGACATCATCTGCACAATAACATGCTCAAAAGTTCTTGTTTTTTTCCCCAAAATCCTTATTCATTTGTAATATTTAGATTTTTATGGTGTTCCTCCACCCAGCTCCAGAGCTTCCTATTGCGGAGAGAAGGAACTGGTTAATCCACCAGCACTATATCCTCAAGGACTACGATACCTGTAAGGTAAAGTGCCTTCATTCCTCAGCTCTGTTTGCGGCGTAGTCTGTCATTGACCTGTGACTGTGCTCAGTGTGATTGACTGAAAGACCCACTCTGACCTCACTGAAGATACACATGATGAAGATATTGAGTTCCCGACATGCACGCGGCTTTGTCTAAGGCCTGATTCATTCGCTGCATGCAGCGCTGTTCATTGAAACTGCTTCACACTTAATAAAGTCTCTGAATAGTACTTGTTCGATATATTACTGGACTACTCCTGCACGCGTTTTCTTTGCATATCTAATTTGTGTGAGGCGATAATGACATACATCCCTTCCGCTTACTCTGTTAATATCTACAGATGTACAGAACAGGGTGTAATATTCCTCTGTATCATCTGAGTACTGGATGGATTTCGAAATTGTCTTTCCACTCTGCGCCTTTTTAGGTTATCATCAAAGACCAACTGCAGGAGACTAATGGGATGTGTGAATATGCTATATATGTTCAAGGTGAGCCATCATTTTTGTAGCAGCCATTCCCTTTTTCCGCTTTTAATGTGTAAGATATTTTTTTAACAGCTACATCAAGTAAAACCTCTGTGGTAGTCAACACCAGAGCTGCACAAGTACATGATTTCGTTTCCCCAAAAACTGCTCTTTGGACCTCATGCTGTGTCTTTGATTTTTTTTTAATGCGTTTTTTTTTTCTTTTAATTCCTCAAGCAGATGAAGATCCTTTTATTTTGTGTGTGTGTGTCTTTATTTCTTTGTGCAGCACTAATCTTGCGTCTTGAGGGCAAGATCCAGCAGTCCCTGGAGCTGTTTCAGAGCTGTGCCATCTTAAATCCCAACAGCGCAGACAATCTTAAGCAAGTGGCCCGATCACTGTGAGTCTTCTGCACTGAAGCCTCTATGAGCGCATCAGTGCCTCTCCATTAGCTAACAAGACAGACACAGGGGAGAAATATACAGTGATAACAGTCACACTGCAGGCCGCTTAGAGCCAGAACCTTCACCGCTTAAGGGGAAACACTGGAGAAAAAACTGTTTTTTAATGCATTGGTCAGCTTTAAGATTTTGATCCGTATTGACATGATAACATCACATGGTTACTGCAGATTTCATGATGGAAATCTACCACCACATCCCAGAGATGCTCTATTGGATTAAAATATGGTGACTGTGGAAACCATCTGAGTACAATTTAAGCGCATAGTCATGTTTAACAAACCAGTTTGACATTATTTGAAGTTTGTATGGTTTGTTAGTCTGCTGACAGCAGCCATCAGAACATAGCACCCTGTGGTCACAAAGGGATGGTCATGGTCAGCAACAATACTCAACAATGCTCTCATTTAAATGGTGCTTAGTTTATACTAAAGAGCCCAAAAGGGATCATGAAAATATCCCCCACACTGTTAAACCACCAGCAGCCTGAACCATTCATACAAGGCAAGACCCATGTTTACATGTTGTTTATACCAATTCTGACCCTACTGAGTGTTGCAACAGAAATTGAGACTCAGCAAACCAAGCAACAGTTTTCCATTGTTCTAATATCAAAGTCACTTAAATCACCTTTCTTCCCCATCCTGATGCTCAGTTTGATTTAATCAGGTCATTTTGACCATGTCTATGTGCTGAAATGCATTTAGCTGTTGCCATGTGATGTTTGTATTTATGACTAGTTTAACAGGCATTCCTAATAAAGTGTCAGGTGAGTTTATATGAACACACAGTTTCATTAATGTTATGTTATAAAGATGTTGTCTCTGTTATCAGTAATCCAATGGGAAAGTTTGGGGCTTATAGTGAAGTTTTATCCTCTTGACCCGTAATGCCTCCCTTTGTAAAGAAAAATGAATACAGCTTCATTGAATGGTTTGTTTTTTAATGTTGTAATAATAGTTATTCTGAAAGCAGTAATTAAAATGGGTTATCGTCTCTTATGGATTATTGTTGTTTATTGTTTCTTCAGATTTCTTCTGGGAAAGCACAAAGCAGCTATTGAATTCTATCATGAAGCTGCAAGGCTCAACGAGAACGACTGGGTAGTAGAAAGCAAACACTCTTAATTCCTACTTTGTCTTTAAGGTTTTTTTGTTTTTTTTTGCAGAGATTATAGCACCGACAAATTCTGCCAACATTTAGAGTGGGAATTACCTTGACTGAACCTTTTCTTCTCACACTTGCAACAATTTATCACAATCAGCTCTGTGGTTGCACATCCAAATTCGTCCAGGGCTGTTTTACTAGGGGGCTATCAAAGTTGTGCTACCATTAATCACTCCCACTTCCTTCTCTAATGCTACTGCAGAACTGTTGGCCTATAAAACTTTTACATTTGGAAATTAAATTCAGCTCAACCCGTGCAATGCAAAAATGATCCATGTAAAATCTGACATTTTCTCACCCCAGGAGATCAGTCATAATCTGGGATTGTGCTATTTCTTCATCAAAGACTTCAAATATGTGAGTACAGCTGAGTTTACCAACACTATAGCAGGACAAATTGTAGTTGTTCCACAGGGATTTGATCATTTTGATCTTCTGTCTCTCTCAGGCTGAGGAGCATCTAAAGACAGCTCTCAAGATAAACAAGCACGACAAAACCTTCATGATGCTCGGGAAGGTTCACCTGCTGGCTGGAGAAACAGACAAGGCCATAGAAGTGTACAAGAAAGCGGTGGAGTAAGTGCATATATATAATGTTAGCCGTTCATGCTAGATGTTGTTAGGCATTACTCTGTATGTACTATACATTGAAACATTCTTGACATGTACATCAGTCCATTAGAGCTGATACATTTCTCAAAAACCCAACTTAAAGAGTCTAATGGGGGCCGTCCCACTAAAATCTCCCAAAAATATTAATGAGAACACCAGCACTCACAGCACGATACCAACATTGCTTGACAGCAAAAAGAGAAATGTGGGGGTTTGGGCCTGAAAATATTAATGATGTTCTCATTAAGGAATTGTTTATGACAACAAAGTCAAACAATTTTCTTCCGATTCCTGTGGAGAAGTTCAAACATACCGCCTTCAAACATTGGTTCAGAAGGTTCTCGCATACTTTAAGTTGTTTCATCTTGGTTTTTATTTTTATGGCTTTTCTGTCTCCAGAAATCATTTTATTCAACACTTAAAGCTTTGCCACATTTTTAACTCTGGGTTCAGTATAAATGCAGTTCATTTCCACTTCTCCTCGCATGTTGAATATTTAAACATTAGGCCATGGTGTAAATAAGGAAATGACATTTGTGTCTATAATAGAGCTCATTATGGCTGCCTCCTGTTGGGGGTAAATGAATTAATCAAGTGCCCCAATACTGGTGTCGCTTTTAATGAGACTTACCACTGTGATTCTTATTTTAATGCCAACCTGCCTCTTCTCTACCGTTTTTCTTTGAGCCCCATCGTCCCCCCACAGGTCATAATTAATACTCCACAATTATACCGAATCAAAGGCTGATTGAATAATCACGAGATTCCCTAGATATCAGCTGCTGTATGTTTGCTCAAGAACAAGCAGATGCATTGAATATGATTGCTGGCATAGGTTAACTGACATTATTCTTTTGGCTCATCTCTTTTTCAGATTTTCTCCAGAAAACACTGAACTCCTCACAACACTGGGCCTGCTGTTTTTGCAGGTAAGCAGATTTCTTTTTCTTTTTTTAAATGATTTGATGAAATGATATGCCCATAAATGATGAGCACAGCAAAAAAGGAATGACAGCAATCTTCTCTTTGTTTGAGCTTGGGAAATACCAGAAAGCATTTGAACATCTTGGGAATGCCCTCACCTTTGACCCCAACAATTATAAGGTATGTGGGTACTTACACATTACAATTAGGCAGAAGCTTATTTTGTTACTCACCTCCTTAAGGAGAGTGCACCAGGTTCCTTTTAAATCAGTTCATTCCCTGTCAGATGTTACGGCCTGACTTTCATCTTTCATCAAGGCTACATCTTCCTCTAATATCTCTTTAATCATTGTTTTTATTCCTAGGCCATCCTGGCTGCAGGCAGCATGATGCAGACCCATGGTGACTTTGATGTGGCTATGAACAAGTACAGGGTGGCAGCATGTGCTGTGCCGGAGAGTCCCCCTCTGTGGAACAACATTGGCATGTGCTTCTTTGGGAAAAAGAAATATGTAGCTGTGAGTAATGTTTTTTTTTTTTCCTGCTTGTTTTCATCCAGTTTGGATGAGAAAACTGCCAAAAGGCAACACACACAAAAAGCCTACTCGGTGTTATTTCCACACCAGCCATGGCTCGTGCCTTTAATCACAGCCCAGCCACTTAATTCTGCTGTTTCTGAAGGAGCCCTTTGTGTATACAGTACAGTGTTTATCCTATCTTTTATTTGATAGAGACAGCGTAGATAGACAGGAAAGTGGGGAGAGAGAGAGGAGGGGGAAGGCATGCAGCACATACGTTGCCTTTACTGTATGTATCTGCTAGGTGTTGGGATATATGTTATACATATACATATATATAATGTAAACATATCTTAATTTTAAAAGCAACTTCATTCAATTCTTTTTTTTTTTCTAGTTTAGAAACCAACACGTTGTGGGGATGACTGAGTACAATACAAACTCTACATTTTCTGTAATCTTCATTAATCTTGAGAAAATGAAATCAAACCCCCCCAAACTCTGTAAAACACAACTTCATTACAATTCTGGTGGTTTTTCTTTGGCTAAAACCTTCAGAGGATCTGGCACAATTCCCTCTTCAGGAAACTTCTACATATGTTCCTGAATCTGATGTTTCTGTTTGTTCTACTTCATATATTATTAAGATACTCACCTAAAGGTCCTGACAATTTCTCTCTCCTAACTTCACGTCTCCCACAGGCCATCAGCTGCCTGAAGCGGGCCCACTACTTGTCTCCTTTTGACTGGAAAGTGTTGTACAACCTTGGTCTGGTACACCTCACCATGCAGCAGTATGCCTCTGCCTTCCACTTCCTCAGTGCAGCCATCAATCTGAATCCACGAATGGGGGAGCTCTACATGTTGCTGGCAGGTACGGAGCGAGTGAGACAGACAAATCCTTCATGATTTAATTCTGCCTGAAGAGGAAATCTATGACGGCAAAAACATGGATAGCTTTTTAAATAGCACTTTACTGAAAATGTCGCTGCTTAAAGGATTTGGGGGGGTTATAAATGTATTAGTATTTTCATTAAATCTATTCAGCAGCTTGACCACATTTACATTTGATTTGAAAATTGAAAAGGGCTTGTATGTGACAAAAAATTTCCTGTCACATCTTTAGTTGCTCTGACCAATTTGGAGGATTATGAGAACGCCACCAGATCTTACGAGCAAGCTGTGACTCTGGATGAGTGAGCCTGTCCTCAGTAACACCTTGAAACTTCCATTGATCTGAATTTAAAACTGTATCAGATCATTGATTTTTTTTTCCCTCTTCTTGGTGATCAATTTTCCACAGATCCAACCCCCTGGTTAACCTGAACTTTGCAATCTTCCTCTATAATCATGGAGACAAGAAGGGAGCTCTGGATCAATACCAGGATATGGAAAGGAAAGTCAACATACTCCGAGACAGCAGTAGCAACTTTGAATTTGATCCTGAGGTACTGTAGATCCTGATATCAATGATGTCTCTGAAGTTAGTGGTCATTCTTTGTTCCAACGCAACACATTTTAATCCCTAACAGCTAATGGACATGGCTCAGAAAATGGGAGCTGCTCTACAGGTGACAGAAGCGCTGGTGTGGACTAAACCAGGCAAGGACTCCAAATCAAAACCAAATTCTGCAGCAGCCACCAAAACCCCCGGTGCTCCCCTCGGTACTAACCAAGTCCTGGGTCAGGCCATGTCTTCAGCCGCAAGCTACAGCAAAAACATTCAGCTGTCAACAGGTACACACGACCAGCTATGGTCTTGTTTAAAGCAATATTTCATGATCCGCCTCCACGGTGAAGCCTCTCCTGTGCCGTTTTGATCAAAGATGAAGGGGACGTTTGTTAAGAACCTGAAACATCAAAGTCAAACTGAATCTCTCGCTTACATTTGTTCTGAACGCAAACTCAAAATGACTTCCAAGGAGTCCAGTGTAACGCCGGCAGAGTGGGTGATTTGCAGCTTCCACCTCTCTGCATCAAACCAAAGTTCTTTTTTTCATTCAAAAGTAAAACTTGAAAATATCACTTCCCTGTATATTCAAAGGCTCGTGCCTTCACTGCTGTAGCAGATTGAATATACAGGGTAAGGCGAAATGGAATATGTGGGGGAAAAACGAAGTCAACCTATTGCCTGTATGCTGTGTGTTCTATTCTTTGGAACAAAAGAGAATCAATAGTGTGGAAAAATGACACACGGGTAAGCTTATGAATTCAAGGCTACTGTGCAGTGATTGCAGAGGCTTACAGCTCTCAAAGGTAAGTGGATAGTAGTGCTTTTCTTCACTGGAGCCAATGGCCTGTGTTTTCTCCCACTCATGTGTAGCTGGTAACAAATATCACCAGAACAATAGATACATCTTCAGTGACATTGGCATTTTACATAATTCCACAGCTCTGGCATCTATTTAGCCCCTAACAACCAGCAATTACCAGCCATTGTTTGACAACCAACCAACCTGAATGTGTATGTACTTTACAGCTGGATTTAGAAACATCTGGTACTATCTGCACATCTGCACAGAGAATTAATTAAATTGTCCCGTAGCATGTGACATAATATAGACATTTACAGCCTGGGACCAGTCACTATTCCCAGCTAATGCTGCAGAGCTCAGCATTAATGAACCCCACGCGTCTCATCAGAAAGTAAAAGATTTCTGATAAGCTTGTAGCGAAGCAAACCTGCATGAATTCTGTTTGTCTTTTCCAGGGGTGTCCGGAGGCCCTTCCAATGCAGGAGAGCCAGAAGATGATGTCCTGGAAGCCCCCAGCCCACCTTCTGATCCTCCGGGATCCCCAGAGCCCGCAGAGTCAGACAACCCTAAACCCAGAACCTCCAAAATGAAATCGAAGGTGCAGGAATGAATTCTCTTGGCGGCTACAGTCTTACACTACTTGTGTCATCTTTGAGGTCACCTATTTGTAATGGAGGACAATTAAGCCTCTTTGGCTACGTTCACACTGCAGGTCTTGATGCTCAATTCCGATTTTTTGATCAAATCCGATTTTTTTGTCTGCTTGTTCACACTACAAATAAAATGCGACAGTAAACGCTCTCTAGTGTGAACGCTCAAAGCGGCCCGCGTGCGCAAAAGAAGACGTCACACACAACGCTCTCTGTTTAGACCCAGAGCAAACAATATTGTTTGACTGATGGCCCTTAATATAAAGACTTCGGACTTTACGTTTCTCAATTTTTGCTTTAAGTTATTTTGTTATTTACATAACAATGTAAATAACCTAATAATGATCCTTATTGCTGTTTTAGAGGAGCGGTGCTTCAAAGAATAGTTGCAGATTTCTGTCAAAATCTGCAGATTATACAGTACAAATAAAATGTTCACGTTGTCTTCCCAATAGTTTCACTAACATCTACACTGGATGGCCAGGAAGCGTTCGCGATGTCTTCTCTGGCGCTGATAATTGGCGTCTGTCTTGTGTCAGTGACGTAAACGACGGATTTAATGCGACATGACCATTCAAACAGCAGTCGCTTTCTAAAACATCGGATATGTTTCGGATTCAGTACCACATACGAAAGTGACTCAGATCGGATTTGAAAATACTGTCATAACATGATCGTATATGGGTCACATAGGGTCAAAAAAAATCGGATTTGATGCGCTTTCGCCTGCAGTGTGAACGTAGCCTTTGAGCGCAGCCAAGCCACTGCATTTGTGCTTTTTCTAGCTCATGGTAGTTCAGTCTTGGTCTTAATTTAGCAGCACAGAAGTTTCACGTCCTGCTCCAACATTTCCATGTGAAAAGGGTGTGGTCGGTGTTCACTGTTATGCCTCTCATCTCAGAAATATCAGTACACAACTCACCGATGTAAGCCAACAGTTTTTTAACTTAGCTGTACATATTTGTACATTTAAGAATTCAAGAAAGAAAGTCTGTATTCAGCAAAATGGTGATAACGGGCCTGTGAAGTTGCAAGTATTCATTTATGATGAGCTTAGCAATAAGGTTAAAGGATGGATTTTATTTGTACTCGCTGTCTGATATGATCCAGTCAGTGTGAAGGAAATGCTGTGACAATCACCGCTACAATGTGAGGATAGAATGGGAGCTGTTTCAATTGTTCCTGGATATAGTTTGTTTGATAGGACTTGAGTATAAATAGTGATACATGCTTTTATATGTGGATAAGTGTTATGTTTATAGAGTAATGTATTTAATATTAAATAAGATTTTAAATAAACAGCTGTCCGCTTATTTTGTGAAGTCCAGATTATGTGCTGTATTGTGTCAAGGTGATTCAGTTAGACACCACCAACAGGGGACAGTATTGTTTAACAGCTTTGAAACATACGCTCTACAGTCAAGTGAGAAAAAGTTTTTCAAGGACTCTGTGCAGTCCAGTGAAAAAAGAAATACTCTCACTGCTTTCATTAGAATTACAAGATATTTGATTAACAGCATTTGATTAGCAGACAAGTGTTGCTAATCAAATGCGCCTCTATTAAAAAAAACAAGTTTTGGCAATTGTTGGTCTGGAGCATTCAGCTGTGTGTTAACACAATACCACAATCTTTCCATGAGTGGTTGACCCAGCAAATTCACCCCAAATGTCAAAGAAACTGAAAAACCCCAAAGCTAAATTTCAGACTCCACAGGCTTTGGTTAGCATGTTACACCGTCACAAACTTGAAATTGTAATTATTAAAAGACTGAACAGCTACGTCCTGTTTGGAAAGGTTTCCAGCAGAAAGCCTAGTTTCTCTAAAAAGAGCACGGGAGCATGGCTCTGATTTGCTTTCTGATTTGCATTGAACAAATCAAAATACTCGTTGAATAATGTCCTTTGGACAGAGGAAGCCATCCATCAATCCATTCGCTTCCGCTTATCCTTTTCAGGGTCGCGGGGGGCGCTGGAGCCTATCCCAGCTGTCATAGGGTCAGTCATTGAGTCAACCAAACAGAAGCAAATCTACAACAGAATGTCTGAAAGAGGAAAGAATCAATGTGTTGCAATGACCCAGCCAGATCTCATAAGCAAACCTCAATGAAATGAAGCAACGTTGTAAAGAAGAATGGGACAAAGTTCCTCTACAGTGATGTGAGAGACAGAGTTATTGCTGTTAGAGGGTCCTACAAGCTTTTGAATCACGGGCTGGACTACCAACATAGTTATTTCTCAGTGAAGGTTTCACAGTGAGTAGTTTGTTTTTAAATATAATTGTGTTATATTGTTGGCAGCCAGTGTCCCAGATATATGAGCTGTGAGACAATCGGAGTACTCATAAAGGCATTTTTTTTTTATTTTTACTCACGATTCATATCGACCAACTTTTCAAGGTTGGCTTAAGCTGACGATGGGGTTGGGGTCTCATGAATAAGGGATAAACCTCTGGTGTATGATGAGACCTCGTGAATTAGCTCACTGAAGGTCACTCACAAACTGAAAATATATTCGTGTGTATCGTTTATAATATGCATGGGACAGTCTGTATGTATTAAACAAAGCTATTTATAAAATATGTTCCTCTGACAACAGAACACAAAGGATTGTCTTTATTAATTTATGGGTATTTAAATGTGCCATTGTTGTTTTGTTTTAATTAATAACCAACTAATAAACAAACAGATAAATTACGCTCGTGCATTTATCATTTAGAACCACCAACCAGCCTCCAAAATCCCAAACGCACACCCATCACTGCTGATGATTTTTCAGGCTCTATGGAGAACTGTGCTAAGGTCACTGACAGTCATTTGGGAGGAAAACTTTAAATGGAGTTTCTGTTACATCAACAAACTCTGAGAGCTTTAAAAATAGGTGCTTACATGATGATTACATGTTAGCTTCAGCGCTTTCAGTTAGCAGGCAAATACAAGTCTCTGCCAGCTACAGGACAGAAAACATGAAATTTGTTTTGTTTTGTTTAATTCTTGAAACAACAAAAATTTCAATTAACCACACATGTTACACAGAAGATTAAATTGTAACATGATTGCAAAAAAAATGTTTTTTTGAATCTGTTGCTGTTTGGACGTAATGATATTTAAAGAGAGCCGTGTGAAGGTCTGCATATAGGGACACAAGCCTCTTTTATTATTATTATTAGAATAAGACGTATTCCTCTTGTGTTTTTGATCAGTCGTGGATCTTGCATCTGGGTCTGACTGGATGACAAGGACAGGATGTAAATATGGATTTTTTTTCCTCCGGCTCAGCACAGAGCGGAACATTGCTGTGAACCGAGTGTCAGGTCAACATGGTTGCTGCTTGTCTGTCTTTCTTCTTTGTGGTTGTTTTTCATCGTAGCGCAGCCGTGACTGGAGACTGTGAGTGCAGAGAAGTGATTGTGTTGGCAGTCGCCGCTCTGGTTATTTGAGTCGGTATACCACATGTATCACCGCGTGGAAACACAGATATTAGAGTTTTATTTGTGTACAGGAGAAGTTGGTTTCCACTGTAAAGGGACCACTGTTTACAGACTTTAACAGGAGGAGTATATGACCCAGTTTGGTATCAAAATATTGAGCTCTGTTTTTACCACCTAATGTGCTTTATTTGTATGAACTTGAGTTTACTGCTGCAGCTGTGCACTTGCATCTTTCAGAAGCTGATCAGTAAGCCACACAAGATATCTGAATCTCTATCTCTCCATATAGCTATAGATGTGGATAGTGTGTCTTTATTTTTACTCCATTTCCTCAGATTTGACAAGATAAAGGTTTGAGGACAAGTGATGCAAGATCTTTATTTTTTCTTCCTGTGATTGAGTTTTCAAGCTCAAACATGGAAGAACTTGGTAGTAATTGTCAAACTGATGAATAAGAGACATGAATAAGTCATTTTTTTATGTGTGTTTTTTTTCCTGCCATGTCAAATTTCCCATGTGGCACATCGATGACTGAAGTGAACAATTCTAATATTCTTTTATTGTTGCCATTTATCTTCCTAACTGAGCCCGTTATTAGACTTACAGAATACCGTTTTGCCAGAGAGTAATCATTTATGGAGCGTAATATAAAAGTGTGGAAAAAAATCATGCGAGTAATACAGCTAAAGTTTCTGTTTTTGATTTTCTTTTTTTTAAAAACGTCTGTTTTATTACACAGAATCATTTTGAAAGGTACAAATGTCGCCTCTGTGTCTCAAGCCTTTGTGCTGTTATTGCTCTGGCATGATCTCAGTTTCGTTCAGTCGGTTGACGTCTTATCCAGTATAACCATCGTCTCGAGGGCAAATAGTTGAAGACAGATAAAATCTCCCGGCTTTGCTTTATGTGGCCTCACATGTCACTGCTACGACCTGAAATCCAAGCGGATCAGCGTTTGACCCTGAAGACTCTGACAGCAGTGACCATTGATCTGTTTGTGTTCCTTTGGTTTACTTTCACGAGGAAGAATAGCATCTACATGCGCAGCTATTATTGTGAGAGACTGTATGTAGGTTTTTTCATTAGGTGCTTGTTAAACCGTGCATGCCTGAAGTGCCTGCGGTCGTAACTTTTACAAGCCAGCTGATGGCCTGTAAGTTACAGCTCCTGCTCCAGTTATATTTCAGAGCAGCTGTGGAAGATTGCTTTTCCATTCTCATCTGTCTACAATTCAAATGGCCTCTGGAAGTGTCTCAGTAACTAGTGGAAGTTTCACATAAACTTCTCTGGCTCCAGGGAATCGTACGTTTTGCCATTGTGTTTTATTCGGCTTGTGCAGTGTTGAGGGTGTAACTTAAAATAATTGGCCTGAATAAATGCAGATTTTTTTTTTTATTCTGATGATATGTTGTGGCTATGGAGTAAGAATGTAGATTATGCTTTATTTTCACTTTTTGTATTTGCATGCAGAGTTTCTTTTTTGTGACTTTTACAGTGTTTTGGATTGTGGCTGGTAGCTGCAGCTGTTTTCAGACTCAGCTGTTGACTGGCTTGTTGTCAGTCTGCTCACACCTGGGAGGCTGGACTCTCATTCTTCCACTACAGAACAATGCTGACTTTGACTAATACGAAGGGGAAATGTTTATGTCCTTTGTATCCGTAGTATTTATTGTATAAACTTGATATTTGAGACCTCTGGCTATCTGTATCTCAGAACTCTCACATGACTTTCTAGGTCTACAGTTCTGTAACCTCAGCTTGTTACCTTGCAAAGCTATTGTAATATTGCTTGCAGCTCCTGGTCTACTCCCTCCCCTGTCCACTTTCTGGCACGTTTAAGCAGTTTCACAGATATTCATGAGGTCTCAAGTATCAAGATTAGTACCAGCTACTCTGTGCGGTTAAAAATAGTCTACCTTTTTTTTTTCTTTCACCCCACTTAAATCGCTTACACACATTTCTTTCATTTCTTTAAATTTTGTCCTATTATCAGAAAACACTACAATTATTATATACTTTAAACCCATCTGTAATATTTACTTTATTTATTATTGTAATAAGTTGGTATATTTTATCAGAAAGGATGCAAGGGACTCCCCTGTTGACTTTACAATGGCATTATGAACAAACTTAATGGTTTATTTCCGTAAATAAACAATATGCTCCTCTTTGTTTTAACCATTTGTTGTCTGTGAATAGCTCTTCTTTTCCTTGCCCACCAAGACTGAAAGTCATGCTAACCCTCAGTCTTGGCAGATCAACTGATAATGGCTCATTTCCATTGCTCTGCTGATACTCTTTCACACATGTGACTGGCAGTTCTCACATAGGTTTTGGTATTTAAGCCACTTCAGCCTGCCTATAGATGCTGCATATCTGCAAGCTGCTTTGCAACCTACCCCCATCGCAGCTCACTACTTTTCATGCTGTGTCTGATTGACGCCTGTTGTTGGCTGGCTGTGTGGCAGGCAGGGGTCAGAAATAACTTGCAAAGTTTTAAAAAAAAAGTATTTAACTTAAACTAAGTATAATGTAATGCAGCTCGAAAACCCCCCAAGGAACTCAAATCTACAAATTACCCGAAAGAACAACCTGCAAGACAGGACACAATCATGATACAACGAACGCAGAAGGAAACTGAGACAATAACTACAAACACAGGATAATGAGGGAATGGGCAGCAGGTGGGAGGACAGCTCAAACTAATCACAGATAATTAGAAGGGGAAGTAGAATGAATACAAGAGCTCACCAAAATAAAACAGGAAACGGTTAATACTGACAAAGACTAAGACACATGAGCTTGACACAGACAGAAGACAAGAGAGTAAGGACAAAACGCAGAGCTGAGACTGGGACAGACTGGACTCAGTAGGTGAATAATATCATTGACCTATCAACGTTAGAAGCAAAGACAAACTCAGAAGCACTGAGAAATAATATCATACTCAAAGGACTAAATATAAGAGTTGAACATAAATCACTTCTCAAATCTTAAAAAATTTAAAAGACAAAGTTGCATCAGGGTTGTGAGAGCCAGTTGGAGTATGCTGGGAAGATTAAGACGATCGCTGCAGTTTCTGGAGACAGATTAGATTAGATTAGATGAAACTTTATTAATCCCTCGGGTGGGTTCCTCCGGGAAATTCAGTTTCCAGTAGCACAGCACCGACAGAAGTTGCATGTTACAGATACAATAAAGAGGAATGAGAGTAAGCATATAAGCAGAAATATACCATATATACACATATATAAATACAGAATATATAATATGGATAAATAGGACAGCAGCAGTTTAGAAAGTTAAGATGCTTTTAGGAAGGTCACACAGTTCCTCCTACTTTAACAAGGTAAGTATCTGACATTTTTAAGGTCGCTCATAAGCTGACCTGTTAGACTGGATGTAAGATGATTGATCAGTTTCTGAGGAAGTGTGCTCAGCCTTTAATATATTATAGTGAATTTACATCCCGAAGGCTTGTGTGATTGCTTGATCTCTCATTTGTTTAAAAAAAAATTAGATTTACTAATGAACCTTTGATTGTTGCGATCATTTTTCACTTTGCTTGATTTACGAGGTTTTATGAATGAAGCTGAGACTGCTCGTTTAGAAAACACGCTTTGCACCTGTCTAATACAAGCTGCTTTGGGAATTGTAATAAATCAGAAATTCCTCAGAGATCAATTTACAAATTTGTATGCAGCGCCACTTGCTTTGATGAAATGTTGCAGACGCTGAGAGTTCAATCACAAACCCATCAATTTTCTTTAAAGTTTCAACTTGTTTTGAGGAGTAAAACTAACAGCATTAAAATTTAAGCCCACTTTGTATCCCAGTGATTATGCAGCTTGCACGCAGCTCTCTGTGGGGGTTCTTATGTGATTTTAAAGCCCTGGAAAAAAAAAAAGCTCAGCACATGAAAGTAATGTGGTTTGTCCCCAATACAAGAAATCTGGTTTAGAGATGATCCATTTCACTGCAGTGTGACTTTTTCCTGAATGAAACGAGAAAGGTGTGGGGATTTGGTGCTTTCTGAAGCTACTGGGATGCCCAGCAAGCAGTTCTGATGAAGCAATAACACACTCCAAACCACCATTTCATTGGTCTGTCAACCAAGTAAAGCCTGATATCTTATTCTTCTCTTCCATGTAGCCCAAAAACACATCAGTGAAGCTCGCCTTTTAAACTGGGCAGGCTGATTGTGGTGTTCTAGATAGAGCAGCAAATGTGTATTAATCCAAAGCATAACGTAGCTCCTGATAAAAGCACAATATATCCATGTCACTGTAAGGTTTGTTATACAACACCATGGCAAATTATTTGACGTATATTTGTCTTCCTCTTGTTCTTCTTCTTCCAGCTGCTTCCTTTAAGGGTCGCCACAGTGCATCATCTGCCTCCATCTCACCCTATCCTTATCATCCTCCTTGGTCACACCAACCCTCTGCATGTCCTCCTTCACTTCATCCATGATTCTTCTCTGAGGTCTTCGTCTCTTCTTGCTCCCTGGCAGCTCCATCTTCAACACCTTTTGTTCAGTATATCCACTCTCCCTCCTTTGCACATGTCCAAACCATCTCAGCCCTGCTTGTCTAACTTGGTCTCCAGACTGCTCAACCTCACCTGTCCCTCTGATATATTCATTTCTAGTCCGTCCATCCTGCTCACAAGTCTTCTACTTTGCCACGTCCAGCTCTGCCTCTTTTTTCTCTAAGTCTTAGTCAGCGCCGCCGTCTCCAAACAATACATCATAGCAGGTCTCAGGACCATCCTGTAAACCTTCCCTTTCACCCTCGCTGCTATCCTTCTTCCACAAATCCCCCCTGTGACTGATCTCCACTTGCTCCACCCTGCCTGCGCTCTCTGCTTCACCTTTCATGTGCATTGTCTGTTGCCTTTGATGGCTGATCCCAGGTATTTAAACTCAGATTAAAACAAATATCCTGTATATTCATGGCCTATTTTTAATACGTCACTTGTATTAAATGGTCTTGATGTTGTGACAGAGTCGGGAGGGTGAGTCAGAAAGTTTTGACACATGGATGAATTGAAGGGTGATAAATGGAAGGAAAAATATGAACCCATGAATCATATTGTGATTACCTTTATCCTATCCTGAAAGCATTTTCATCCCTATGGCAAAGGTCTGTTTAAGGATAATAAATCTGACGAACATAAGGAATTTTCCAACTTAGGGATAAATAAAGCGCATTATTATCTTTATCTTTAATACCCTCATCAACAGAGCAGAAGGTATGCTTTGATCCAGCTGAACACCCATTACAGATTTGGACTCATGTATTAGACATCATCAAAACTCCATCCCTCCAGAAAAGCTGCAGAGACTTTCATTATCTTATCAGCTTTCTCTATTTTTTGTGCGAATCTATTAGTGAGATCGAAGGCTGAAATAAGGAACCGTGTAATCTTTTGCTTGCTCACTTTGTACTCGTGGTTTTTTATTAGGCTTTAGTTATTATGCTTTACTTTTGCATTTACGTATACAGTATGGAATTTCTTGGTTTTTTATGAGCCTTTATGTTATAACATATAAGGAGAATTCACAACCTCTGCAGCGACTGCGAGCAGTAACCAGAGATGAGATGTATTCGCTTATCATCGCTCTATATATTCCATACCTCTAGCTGAGGCGTCCTTGAAAAGGAATTGAACCTCAAATCAGTGGAGTGCCCTCACCAGCAGCGGGGAAAATGTTTTTTTCTTGTGAGACATTAAAGAGGCATGGCAGTTTAAACGCAAGATGTCCAATGTGTCACTATTCATGATGAAAGGATGAAGGACAGCTCCACTTGCGTAGTAAGTGTGAATTTTCTCCAAGTCTGCAGTTCCCCACAGCGCTGTGGGGTGTTTTCATGTATTTTTGGCTCACTGTTTTACTTTATATCCTGTGACTTTACTGCTTTGGTTCACTGCTACTCTTCTTATCAACCCAATAAACCCACTGTATGCTCCCACAGCAACAGAGAAATAAAATGAGCGACTAGCTGGTGAACAGTGGTCTGTGTGAAGTGGATCAGTAAACAAGTAATAGCTTTACCAAGTGACCAAAGAGTCCACACTTAACTTCATATAGCGCATATGCTGACCATGTCAAGGTCCAGATATGAAACTTCTCAGTATTTCTGAGTAGTTCTATGAATTAGTGCCTGTCACCGTAACTTTGAGATCACAGCAACAAGGGATCCCGAGCAGAGACTTGAAAGCAGCAGGACGTGTAAATCAGTTTCATCAAGCAGACATAAAAGGCTGTAATCACGAGTTATTGGCAAAACAGAGAAGATCAAGATTTAATTTGTTACACCCCAGTTCAGCTTTGCAATTTTGTGAGCAATCGATGATTAAATGCACTGAATCAGGCATATTTGAGTTTATGACTCAATTTTCTTTTCCAGTGCATGAAAAGCACTTCCTCCTCTGTGTTCAAATTTAGGTGGCTGTTATTCCTTCCAATAAGACATGTTTATGGTGCGGGATAAATTGCTCAGCCTCCTGTGGATACATGTCTGTGATCGAGGACAACAAACAAAGGATTTCCCAGCGGAGTGCTGATCCGGCTGTAAAGAAGAAGAAGACAAAACAGGAAGATTCTGAGCCAGAGAGTAAAATAAGACCTCAGTGCTGACACTTCATAGACAATATATTGTGTGCATGCTTTGTAGCAGAAGTGGCAGAATATTTCTGTCTTGGTAAAATACTGTGGTGGTGGTCGACTTGAGTAAGCGGAGCCTGGAGATCTGACCTGATTTTACAGTTATAAGGGCTTCAAAGGGAAGCATAAGCCCAAACGGTAAACAGGTCTAATGCTGCATCACCATTTAGTTAAAAACAGTGTAAACAGTGCAAAGCCTCCACATCGACAGCACTAAACTGTGTGTGGGATTTTTCTGATCGTTTTTAGGTGCTATGTACTTTTGGGGTTGTATTCCTCGTCAGCTAAACCTTCAGTCAGTGGGATTTGTGGGAAACAGGTTTAGACAGTCTTCATAGGAACTAGAATAGAAGGTTTATAGCCTGCCACACTCGTGCCTCTACTATAGGTTTGAAGCTGGACTTAGAAAAGATTGGCATAGCTATTTTGACATTACCAGTTAGCTTGGGAAACACCATTACCAAGACTTAGGAATAATTAAAGCAATAAGAAGACTTCCAAATGAAGGAAATTCTCATCTTTGAACATTCAAAGATGACTTCAGGAACCGGTGGACCGTGTGACAGCAGCTACAACTGTCTTTTGTACCTTTTATGTGAGAAACCACATGACCACTAACCACATGGGTAACTTTTCTATCACAGAGTAGGCTTCCTTAAAGCACGGGTGGGCAGTTACTTATCCCCAGGAGCCACGTGAGAAACAGGGACTGCTGTGGAAGCCGCTCCAATAATGTGAACTCAATTCTGCTCAGTATTAATTTTCTGTCTTTGTAAGCTTGGCCGTGTGTGGTAGGGTTACAACAATAAGTTTATAAATAGGTCAAATAAATTTTGAGCAGAACGGATTTCAGCTTACTGGTACGGCCCTCCACAACAGTCCCAGTTCTTCACGTGGTCTTGGGGAAAGAAGCATAGACTTCTTTATAATCTTTTTGTTTTTTACATTACTGTTTGTCCATATTTACAAAATCATGTTTGTTGCAGCCAAACTTCATATGAAGAACCGAGTTATACTCCCATAAGAATTTATACAGTCTGACTTTTTTTTGCATCAATAGGAGATGGCCCTACCCGGTCATTAGAAACAATGAAGAATTAAAGAATTTCCATAGTAATACCACTTTTGCACTGGGAAGTTGATTTTATGAAATAGAAATGGAAATAATAAGCATCTGAATCCAACTGCTCTCTCTTTCTTCTAGTCTTATTGCAGTTATTCATGTTTGTATCCTGGTGAAAGGACCCAACAACATCAATAACAGAAGGCCACTATTTTCAGTTCAGCAGCTTGTAAAACCTTTTTTTTCTGCATTACTTACACTGTTGGCAGTATATCTCACCAAACAGTAGCTTTCAGGAAATGAGAAAAAAAACCACAACCCCCAAAAAACTCACATTTATGATATTGGACGAATGGAACATGGAAGCACTTTTTTCCTCAGTGTGAACTTGAATTTAGTGGTCATAGTTGGCAAATTTAGTTACTTTTGAACAGAAATATACTAACATATACGCTGATAAAGCAAAATAATCCATAATTTTCACATTGCTTGTTCTTTACCTTTCATGCAGTGACATTATTTACCCATTGAGATTAAAAAATATGTGTAGCCATCTGTGCTCTAGGTGTACTCTAAGATATGTGCAGGGGCGCTACCGGGGGGGACCCCAGTGTGCCCCCTCCCCCCCTTTTAACTTAACATTAACTTGTTATTTATTCCTGCTTAAAACAGATTATTATGGATTTCTGTTTTGCCACATTTTTTAAGTAACCTCTTTTTGACAACAGTATATTGAAACTGAAACTTCAATTTTTGGTCTGCCACCCAATATCTTTAGCTGGCCACCCCTATGAAAAAATACATGGATACATGTAGTCCCTGAAATGTGTAGTTTCTCTTCATATCTTCGTTTTTCCTCCGTGGATTTATGATGCCAGTATTCTTTAATCGGGACATTTGAAAGAAGTAACATTTTTGGCCTGCAGTACTACCGACTGTCCACTATTAGCCATCACAATGGAGTCATGTTCCACCTACCAGGGTAGAGAGACAGCTATGTGACTGAAAACTATGGATTGCTGGTGACTACAAATATCACAGTAGTGTTAATTTCTTAATCAAGTTTTACTAGTTCCCAAAGTGATGTGGGGTTTTTTAAGCTTTTTATTTTCAAGGTTAATTTTATCCTTGAAAATGTGACAGAGGGTGTCACATTGATGCGTACGATTCCTTTCGACGCAAATATCAAAGCTCGACTTTCCTTCAGTGGCTGCCTTTTTACAATTCTGCTTGGCTTAACACAAACTACTGTTTGGGATTTAGGGTGGCAATACATGGATTATAGAACACAGAGACAGAACACTAACAGCGACAGAGAAAAGCCTCGTATCCAGCGTGCCTTTGAGGTGCCTTTTCACATAATTAATCTGCCTAGCTTCACTAGTCTAGTGCCATATTTCACGGTGACACTAATAACGCCTAATTATATGATGTTGTAAAATCTTAGCTGATGTTTAAACATGTAATTTAGGTAGAGTAATGGCGCATATAATGTTTCTTACTTCTAATCACTGCGAGTTTTTCGTGAGGAACTGAAGGAGCGAGGCTTTGCATTTCAATAAACCCACTTGATTAGGGAGTATTCTTGTTGCTGTTGTTGTTTTTCGGCAGATACTGTTTACTCTGAGCTGTGCCTCCCAAAATTCCCCCACCCCACCCTTCCCGCTCCTTTCCTGGAGACAGCTCAAAGACCCCCTGCTGGCAGCTCAGCGGAGCAGCTTTATCTGGGTTCTTCGCTCGCCTGTCTTTCCACAAGCCTCGTCTCATTGTGTCACCCCAATGTGTCAGCCACAAGCTGCAAGTCACATTCACAAACTGCATCTCAGGGACGAGAGAGCCATTCATTAGAGCATCAAAACCAGCTCCCACAACAAAGGTTCACTGTTTCGTTTCCCATCCCTCCATATGCATGTAAATTATTACAAATAAAGAGAGAGGAGAGTGGATGCTCTGCTGACAGCGCTTAGGGGAATTTGTGTGCAGAGATCATTTTCAAAGTTCTCTCTTTAAAGGGTTACTTTGAGGGATGAAAACGCTGCGTACATGCGCTGTAACACTTTCCTGCTGTTGGGTAAAATATTCAAGACAGTAAGAAGTGCGTGGAGCATGGGCCAGCGAGTCAGGCTGTCTTCAGTATCGCTCTAATATTATATTGCTTCAAATCTTTGTTTTACAAATGAACACAGAATCCAGCTGCTCTCTGACCCTTTACTATTTTCAGGAGTGTGTCTTTATTGAGCGTTTACACCTTTGCAAGTTTATACAAAAGGCTGGCGAGTGCAGAGAACCAGGTCATATAATTGGAAGCCAAAAGGAAGCATCATCAGTGTCATATTCTGTATATACAACATCATCTTTCTGTTGGGGTGTGGCACTCTAATACACTCCTGCTGCTTCCTCAAATGCACGACTGTGACCCACTGTCCTTCTGCATATCGTGTAATGCTAATATAATGACTCTGCTCTCCATTTCCTGCCAGATCATTCAGTCTGCCAGCACGTCCACAGCTCATTGGCCAGCTTTAGTTTTGCATCTAGTTTGGAACTCTTTTCGCCTTCCTGTGCCTCAGGCCCGCTGCCTTCTTGCGTGCACTGCCTCGTCGCCTTGCTCCGTTCATTCTGCCACCGCCTGACAGCTTTCCACTCGCCAACTCAATAGCTCATCAGCTCCGCTGAGAAATTCTGGTGTGTCTCTGTACCACTAAAATTGATTAAAAAGCCAGAAAATGGGGAGAGTGGCATCAAGATCCAGCAGGCGTGAATGACAACAGATGCAATATTAAGTCTGAAATAGCATTTAAGAAGGAGCTGTGGTGTTAAGGGGGTTGCAAAGTGACTTGCACAAGGTGGCAAACGCACAGCAGCTTAAAAAATCGGGCCCTTTGCCAACTGGCCAGCTGCAACTATCAGGTAAAATTCATGTTGTAGTGTATCTCCAGATCTCTGTCTGAAGAATCTTAAGATATACTGTCAGTGTGCTGACTCAAAGTGGCATTTAGATGTAATCCTGAACTTGGCAAGGTAGAGTTCTACTTCAGCAGATTTCCATTTCTCAAGAATGCTGAGGTAAGACAGGCCAAATATGACTACTCAAAATAAAAGTAAATTTATTTTGTAAAGGTATTTATTTATTTATTTAAAGTGGGATGGTGTTGGAATCCTATTTCAGTTATTTATTTACCTTGGTGTCAGTTTTTTCTGACGTGTGCCTTAATAAATATGTAAAATGTGAGTAAAGTCTGTGTTTTTCCACTTTAAAAAAAATAAAAACATTTTATGACTTGCTGAACCAGACTCCAACTGCAAAAGCAGACATTTAAGAGCGGTTTTAAATTATGAGCACACTGGAGGAAGGCGACAACCCAAATTATATTTACTGTCAAAAAAGGAAACATCTTCATCTCACAAGCTGGTGACAGAATAAAATAGTCCCTCCACTGAATGAAGCCGCTTTGCTGAGTCATATAACCGGAATTGAACATATATCACCGGCTGGTCCATCCCTCTCTCAGCCTCCGTCCCGTATCTGTCCATGAATTTCCCCAGATTTTTATGAGATGCGATATCTTGCGCTCTTCTACTTTATTGTTTTCACATTCCTCTCCCCAGAAGCCTGGAAAAATGAATTGTACTCATGTAAGCAGAATACCGTCACCGCAGTAATCCGGAAAGGAAAACTATTTATTCCACTGGCTTCTGGCAGCGTGGATCTGTGGAGCTATCTAAGCCCTGTGGTGTGATTGCATCCCACACAGAGTCCACGCAGGCAGGTAGATGGGACTACTGCAGCACAAACCAGCATGTCAGCCTTCCTATCAACCACTGAACCCCCTTCTCTGCAAGCACATTTTCAATAAATCAAAACGCAATATTTTGTTGATCTTCTGTTGGTTAAAAAACTTTTTTAAAAAGAAAAGTCTTGTTTTCTTATCAGGATGGATGGTTGGTATCTGCCTTCTTGGCTCCTTTGGTGCATGTTTAAAAGACAGGAGGACGGAGGGTGTCTGTTTGTACAAAAAGACCAGTGACTATTACTTTGCATCAAAAGTAACCTCTAAAGTAAGCACCAGGTTTAAAGTAGTAAATGGTGCGACTTGGTTACAAGAAGTGTAATAAAAGTGTAACAGCTGTGCTGACAGGTCTAGATGGGAGGAACCCAACTTTAAACACCCGTATGAGACAAACAACGTTGTGAAAGTTGAGTCCAAGCATTACTTTTGCCTGAAGTGGGAATCAGAGGGGATCACTGATTAGCCTCAGTGATAAGTTGCTTTCTTAATCCTACACAGCTGTTCAGCATCTATTCCCTGAGTTCTCTTCATATTTGTGTGTTAATGCTTTTAATTTCTCTATTAAACATGAGTTTAATGAGTTTGATTATTCATTCAGTGATTTTTTTTCCTCAAAAATGATTCACTACTATCTTTCCAAGTTTTAATAATGTGCTAAAACCATTATTAATCCACCTTTAGTAGCTTAGACTCTCCTTGTTTTCTTTGCTTGATGTAGGTCACTCATTTGCCCCTTCTGAAATGAAATAGCATCTTTTCCATGATCACATAATATGCCTTCCAACATTCTTATTCTTTTCTTATAATGAAAAGCTAATCACTGCATCAGTTTGGGTTAAATAACCTGTAGCCCATCAAAAATATATCAGTCACTGCATTGATTATGTGATGGAAGGATTTTACCTGTTTGCTTAGTTAAATCCAGCAAGTGATTTCCCCCCCCCCCCCTTTGGCCTGACTGCATATGTTGGCATTATAAAAGGATCCTTGTGGCAAAAATGTAATGCCTGTTATGTGCATATTGAAAAAAAACAACCATTCCTCCATACTCTTTAAAAAGTTGAAAAACACTTCATTTTGAAGGTGAAAATCTCGTAAATTAAACATAACAAAAAGCAAAGTAACAAACTGAATGATGAAACTGAATGATCAAAGTATTGTGAATATTTTAAAGGCTGAATGGAGTCTGTGGCTAACCTTCATAGTGATGGGACAGACATGAGAGTGGTATTAAAATCCTTATGTAAGCTCATAAATACGAATCAAACTGAAAACTACAAATGGTTACAAAGTGAAAAAGGCTTTAAAAAATACATGGCAACGATACATGGATTTTCCTGGATATGACAATCTCATCCAAGGATAAGAACACTGATATGATGCAAATACAGTAATATCCAGTGTAAAGTTAATCCTGTAAAGTTAGTTAGGCTTAAATGATGTTTCAGGAATGGATCAAAGTACCAGCTGCTCAGAAGCCAACCAGTGATCACCTTAGAAATTCAGAAATGGGAATCTGTGATCAGAGTCGGTACGTCCTTGACAGAGAGAGCTGTCAGATGTGAGCTTAGAGTGAAACTAAAATTAAAGACTGATTCACACTTTAAACATTTAGACGCTGATATTCAAAAATGCTGGAGCTGTGTATGTGAATGTGAAAACGGCTTGTTCACAGAGCTTTGTTCTCACAGGAGATAAAATCTCAAAGAGCAAACTAGCATTTGGTTTGGAGAAAAGCATCAAAACAGGCTTCTGTTGCTTCAAAATGGCACAGATTATATTAAACCTGACCATGTCGCAATAAGCTAAATAGACGGAAGGAGCAGAGCAACATTTAAAATGTTTTTGAACACATCAGGAAGGCGTCCTACCTGCATTAGCTCACAGAATCAGCTAAGCTGATAACTAGAGGCGCAGTTAGGTGTGTTCATCAATGCACAGCCTTGTTTGAGCAGAGAGGAAAAAAGAGCAGGTAAAGTCATTCAGACATAAACCTTTGAAAGTGAGGAATATGATGGTTTCCAGCACATGTATGAGATCACAACACGTGATTGGGGTACAATATGTCAACATGTAGTATTCTAAAAGTATATGGGTACTGGAACACCTAGAGTATCTTCTTTGCACATTACATCTGCTGCAGTGTCATGGTTTCCTCAATATTTTACCAGCTGGCTGCAGAGATTTGTTCCCATTCTGCTGCAGGAGCAATACTGAGGTTGCACACTGATGTTGAGTGATAAGGTCTGACTGACTGTCAGCAGGCCAGCTCATCCCAAAGGTGCTGAATGGGGTCGAGGTCTCTACAGGCCACTCGATTTCTTCTGCTTGACTCTGCATTAATAAACTTAGTGGACTTTCCTTTGTTTAAAGGACACATTAAAATCACATTAAAAGAGAACTTCCTTAAGTTGTTGGCGGAGCACAATTAGCTACATGATACGCTGCCGTATTGAGATTTCCACTAATTGGAACAGCCTGGGGCGTAAAGTAGACCGAAATGTATGCCGACATCTTTTCTGGGCATGTACTGTGACAATATTGAATGGAATATGTAGCGCTATGACAAAAAAAAGGTCTTTTAAAATTGGGAAAGTAACCTGTTCAATAAAACATTACCTCGACACTACTGTTGTCTGATTTCTGGCAACTGCTGCTTTACTTGATTAACCACAAACAGCGACAGCGGTTTGTTATGAAGAGGCTATCATCACAGCCAATTCAAACCATTTCACAGCCACATTGTGAGAAGGCTGCATGATTGAATTCTCCCAGCAAGTCCTCCAAACTAAGACGAGCATCTGTTGGTGCTGTTTGGCAAAATAAATTAATAACTGTTGGAAAAGGTGCAACTCATTGCTATCTGTAAATGTGTTTCGCTTGTTTCAAACATTGTTTTAGTACAATTATTACCACCATATGTCCAGATATATAGACACTGTTAATGCGAAGAGTGCAGATGGCCTTACTTTGGTGCTATTTCTTTATTATTAAAAGGCAGTTAATCTCATTTCATTCATATAATGTTTTTCTAGTCTTTATAACGATCAGGGGTTCAGTGTTTTTGCACAAGGACACTTCAACATACAGGCTGGAGGAAATTAAACTACCAACCTTCTGAGTTCCTCATAACCTTCTCAACCTCCTAATTTACTGTGCTGCATCTTTCACTAAGCGCTCCCTGGCTTCTGCTGCCAGAGGCTACAGTTAATATTACATTTTTCAAAATATTATGCAGTTTTTGTCGAAGAATAAGACAATAGGGGTGAAAACCAGTGCAGTCCCTGAGTGCTTTTCTTCTTGCTTCCTTTCTGCCACCATCCCTTCCACTTTCACTGATGGAGCTTAGAGTTCCTTACAACCCGAGGGATGGGGAGCAAGAAGAGAGGAGGCCTGTGAAGGAATTAAGAGCGAACAGACTCAAGTGGATGCGGTGTGGCTTATCCAGGGTCTCCACACGTGTCATTTTTTCTTGTTTTGTAGTTTTATGCTTAAGATAATTTGATACAAAGTTGCATGTCAAGATGTAACCACGGTTTCACGTCTTACTCGCATTTCTCCATCAATTTCTCACTGGGAGGAGCTAAGCAAGTGAAGGAGACAAGGAGACATGCTGGCAAAATGAAAACCGTTGAGCGTACACTCGTCCCTAAAAAGACCGCGCATTGTTGATATTACCACTGGGTGGTGCTAATGGTAGAAATTCTGAAATTTTGGCTTTAATCAAACAAACACGACTCAGTCTTACCTTCTTTCCATCACCGTGCTGGTGCCAGCTTTGGGCATTAATCCCAAACTTCCTCTTAAAATAGAAACAAAGAAAACATTGGTGAATTTTTTTTATATCTGAAATTACAACCATTACGTTAAATATCATCACAAAATGCATTAGACCAGATGCAGCCCATAAATCTGAACTCCTCTACATCGAACAGGAATAAGAGTGATAGCCCCCTGACGACTGCTGCCTTGTGCACCTCTGGCTGTGGCTCATGTGAAGAATTTCACCATGTTTTTTTTGTTTTGATTCATGAATACAGTTAGTGCTAAGATATGGAGAGAGCAGCAGTAAAAGAGTTGGAACAGCCTCGGGCCAAGGGCGCGAGCCAGTGAATAATTGAAAATGTCCTGCCAGGTATGAGTCAGGCTGTTTGCTCAGCTGGGATCAAACGCTGCTTGATGGTATGTTCAGGTGATGTGACACGGGGGGGTCCATCTGGGATGTAGACTGCCGAAGGAGCGTTAACATTCTGTGGATATTAAGCAGGCAAAAGATTCAGGTTGATGTTTGCTCAGGTTGAGACACAAGCAGTTTTGTGTTGCAGTAATAACTGTGTTTTATACATTTACCTTAAGTGACGGGAGGTGCGATGGACTGTCCACATTTGCTGTTAGAGTCTCTGCTGAAGTTAATATGTAAGGTTAATAGTGCAGGGAAAAAAATGTTTTGAAGTTGTATATCAAATCTACACTTAGGTTCTCTTACTGCTGCTGACAATCAAATGGAAGCTTTACAGCCTTAAACTATGTTAAAAACTCCCTCCTGTATTGTGTGCCAATGTGCAGCTTGCTTTTAGCAGTGTGCATGGTGACTGACTGACATGTTTTCTCCTCTGGGCCTCCTGTAGCATATACTGGACTTGACCTGGTGGCTGCTGATACAAGCTCTTGTGCACTCTTACTGCCCCAGACACTTTCCATACTGTACATTGAAGAATACCAAAGAGACCGCTCAGGGGCTTCAGGACTTATCAGATGCATTCGTGCCAGCAGTGCTTGTTAGCCTGCTGTGAATTCTTTTCCTGGCTGACTGCTGGAGCTGACCAGTTGAGAGCAAGCTGGTTTATTTTGTACTGTTTACTATATATATATAAAAGTGCACATAATGCTACCGTCCACAGTAAAACAGACAGCAACAAGATAAAATCTCCTTTACTCCTCATGCAGGCTTGGCTGAATTAAGAAAAGGTGAACCTGTAAATGCCTCCAGCAGCGCTCAGTGTTTACACTGAGTTCCCCTATTGGATAAAAAATGACCTTGGCAAACATAATGTGAGTGTGAAAACGTCAGTAAGAATCTCTCTGTATTTTGTGTGCATGTGCATGCAAACATACACATGTAGCAGAGTTTGTCATGTCATTCAAATGGATTATAAATCAGCCCTGACCTGGGGTTTAATTGCCCCCTCAGCAGCCGTTCCTTTGTTTTAAATGCCTCTCCACCATGGCATGGCAGCACAATAACTTCTTGCAGCGAGATTTTTTTTTGGACAACCCAGTAACAAATGCCGCTGGATGTGCTGGAATTGCTTTCTCGAGACAAGCTGAACAACCAAGCATAGCATTATGCTTCTTCACGGAATCGATCCCCGGGAAGGGATGTTACTCGAATTAGGCCTCTTGCTCGGAGAGTGTTTCTAAGCACTAAAACAGTCCGATGTTTATTCATCGGCCTTAGCTGTTTATCTGGGGGATGGGAATCAATGGATGAAAGAGAACTGGTCTATTTGAAAGACTACTCTTAATTTTCTTAATTTGCTTATCTAGTCAGGAGAAAATCAAAGGAATCAAAAAATCCTTTAAACTATTATTTCATCCCCACACCTCATTTACTCCTTATTAGACCTCAGTAAATACTGGCCCCCACCCCCCCCCCCTGTACATACAGTATCAAAATTAAACTGGACAGCAATAATTATTCCTTAAATTATGGTTTACTTTTTGAAATCATAGAATCTCTGCAACGTTATCATGCGTTTTATCGTTTTGTCGCGTCAAGATTAAACATTTAACTATATATTCTTTAAAACAACTGAATAGGTTAAATACCCATTAAAAACAGGCTTTTAATGGGTATTTAAGATCTGCTTTTACATGAGTAATAAAATACATAAAGCAGAAGAGAATTGTGTCAAGTTAGGGGAAATAAATTTTGGTTAAAATCTGTTTTTCAGCCAGTAGTGATTAAATTTGATGGTGCTTTCAGGTAACATTTTTTCCTAACCTTAACCCTAGCTTTACTTGAATAAAATAAATAGATGAAAGGATTATCCTGCAACAGACTGGACCTGTCCAGGGTGTACCCTGCCTCACGCCCTAAGATAGCTGGGATAGGCTCCAACCCGTGACCCTGAAAAGGCTAAGTGGAAGAGAATGGATGGATGGATTATCATTGAACATAATCCTGCTAGAAATGAACCAATATAGCCCTAAAAATGTGTCCACAGAAACCATATAACAGGAGACAAGTTTCCTCAGAAGTTAGTAACAGTTGCATCATTGGTTTCTTCTTTTTTTTCATTAAATAATTCAGGTTTAAATTGTCACTTCTCTTTAAAGCCATACACACTGACAGTCTTGCAAGTGTCTAATAATTCATATAAGAGCTGCATGCTTTCTTTATTGATGAACGAGGAGAAAGAGGAGAACGAGCAAGTCTGGGCAGCAGGAAATGAACTCAATGCTCGGGTCAGATATTTCAGTGGAAGTGCTGCAGCAGCTTTCTGAAGCCAGACCCCCCGGTGTGTGTTTTCTCTCTGCCAGCCTCCAGCAGCTCGCAGAGATGAGCTGTCTGGGAAGAGAGTCCGATGCGCTGCTTCTCGTCTCATCTCCTTCTAATCCGCCAACCTCACGCCCCCCTCCACTCCCCTGCCCGTCACCATCCCCACTCGCACCTCCCCACCCCGCTCGGTGACACCGGACAGTCCTTCCAATATATTCCACATCCTATTTCACCTCCCACTAATTGGAAACCTGGAGTCTCTCTGTGGTTCTTTCTGTCTTGATTTATTCCTTTTTTTTCCTTTTCCATTTCCTTTGTTCCTCCTCTCTGCTCAGCCTCTACTGTCTCTTTGTCTCGCTATCACCTCAATATGACAGACAAACTGTAAACCCTCAAGTCGGTGGTGGTCTGCATTGTAGAGAAATGAGAGTGTAACCTGTTTAACCAAGCAGGCCCTTTATATTGGTTCATCTGCATGCAAGAGGGGCTGAGAGACTGGAAGCTTTATTGAAACAGATCACCTCGGGTTTATGTTTCATACATCATTATCACAGAGGCAGCCTTACGTTGGCTTTTAAAATGCACAGGCCTACAAGCACACTCACAAACACTTTATCTCCATCATTCCTCCTTTTTCTCCCGGACTTTTATCACATGCACACACACAAGCGCACAGAGTGGAGAAAGGACAATGTCCATGAGGGTTTAGTCTGGGGACTTGTGGGAGTGCACTTAGACTAACAGCAATTACCTGATGTGCATAGAGATCATGCGGAGAGTTCTGGGGAAATCCATCAAAATGCAGCACACCCGGTGGGCCTGTAATGAACTGACACTTTCCCAGCTTCTGTACTGCATATCTCATCAGTGTCTGAAACACTGTATTAGTCATGGCCAATGAAGTCCTAATCCAGGAGAGTATGTTTAGGAAATGCTTTTGCAAAATGTCCATTCAGTTCTAGTAATGGTCTTTTTTTGGTGCAGTGTTTAGTTTAGTCTTGGTCCATTGCTTCCTTGAATGTACTCGAAAGGTCTGCCTATGGTTTATGTCAGAGACCCCTTTGTCTCTCTCTGCAGGGCCTTTTATTTTCTCTCATGCTTGGAAATTTTAAAGACAGGATAGTTGGGCATCTTGACATGTTTTGCGTGAACAAGTTGTAGCTAATATTAAAACGATAACCTCATGTTTTCTTAATGGCACGGTTACTTATTAATAACCTTAAAATGAGGTGTCGGGTGTCTTAGATTACTAAAGAACGTTTGATCACTGCTGTTATTAAACTTTCTGTTGTAGTTCGTTTGTATTATCCTATTTATAGTATTTAATAAGCAATGTTTATTAAACTATCACAAAGTAACACTTGGCAGTGACTTAAGCTACTAGACACACAAAATACACAGTGGGTTGGTGAAACAGAGAAACAGGACCGGGGAAGGCAACTGGAGCGTAACTGGTACGTAATGGTCGCACTGGGGAGAGAGGAGAATGGGATTAGAATGGAAGCCAACGGTGAGCTTTGGAGAAGGTGAGTATGACTGTTTTTCCAGCTTACTTGCAGGAGGACTGAGGAAAGCGTTGAGGGAGAGGCGGCGTGAGTTAGATGGTGTGAGATGGCCGACCTGAGTTCCGCTGGTTCCTGAGGAAGGGAAATGGCAGGAGGGCAGGCAGGTGAGGCACAGAGAGATTTACGCCAGAGATAAGCCAGGATCCAAGAGATGAGTTATATTTTGAGTTGTGGAGTGTCTGGGAGCAACTAAGGCACAAGATAACAAGGTAAGCAAAGCACCTGAGAGAAAGAACATGAGACATGAGAACCGGTTACCAACATAGAGTATTTGCTAAACTGGCGGAGAAGGAACGTCAGCGTAGGGCTTAAATCTGCCCAGCCTGACTGCCTCAATCAGCTCCAGGACAGTGAGGCTGTGGCGGCCCTGCCCATGGGCAGATACCCAGGTCATACCCAGGTCACCCAGATCATGACAATGGAGCCTAGTAAAAGTAATAAAATATAATATATTTTAACAAACAGTTTCAGACAAGACAAAAAAGAAAAGTAGGTAAAAATTCTCAGTGATGCTCGATCCTCTTTTTTGTGGCTGTATAATGGACCATTCATTCTTAGATGATAACTTCTTTTTACCTGAATGAGTTATTTAACACTGGAAAGAGTACATTAGCTACTGTATATTACTGCAAGACTGGCATGCAGAGATAAGTGAATAAATAACAGTTTATGCAAAGTCTACAAAATAAAAACATGCACAACATAAAGAGCTTTGGCTCTGCACTAAAATACCTCGATTAGTGTAAATAACAGAATCCATGTGATCTCCGGTGGACATTATGGGATAGATTACAGGCTGTAGTGTAGGACTGTGTCCGACAGGAAACACTGGTGATCAATTTCATTATCTCTTCCAGCGTAACTATTTTGGTCTCGACAGACATAATTACATTCCTGAGTTTAACAGATTGCAGCCAGATAGGTCGAGCATTTTGTGTCAGATTACAGAGCACTTAAAGTTGTTTTTTTCTACATATATATATCTGTGTTATGTATTATGTATATATGGGAACTATATTTTGTTTGGATGATTAATAACCAGTTTACAATACCCCTGCTTCAGTTGTTTGATATTTGAAAATTCAACATGATAATTTCAGACTGAAAGCCTTTAGAAAATGTGACATGATAACTTTAAATATCACCTTAACAGATGATATTGTCAACATTACAAATATTGTCATCATGTATCATTAGGATATCATGACATAATAACTTTTTTGTTGTTCTTACATATGTTTAAACCTCTTTGTAGTAGATTTATCGTTCTTGTTTTTGCTTTGTACTCAGCAGCTTCTCTCTTCCTGGTCACGCAGTAACCTTTTACACACCCTGGAGCTTTTCTCATTTTGTTCCTCTCACATTTTTGGGAAGTGTTCCTGATCCGCTCGTGTGCATTCTTGGAGAAACTAGCTTCTTATCTTTTGCAAATAAGTATGAAAAATGTTTGTGTAAATGCTTTTCACACATCCAACACA
>NW_005187538.1:587654-590895 GCF_000239375.1 Pundamilia nyererei | reverse complement strand
CACACACACACACACGCACACACGTGGGTCTTCTTGAAAATTAAAAATGGGATTTTAATGACATAAGAGAGATGGCTGTAATACAGGTGGTGGATGAACGTCTCCACTCTTCCTGTCCTTTGGTAGGGTTGCTTGTTATTTTTGTGCCCTGGTCTATTGTGTGGCTATTGCACATCCTGTTGCGGGTCACCTCTAAATCACGGTCACATGTTTTGATAGTCAGCCGAGGTTCAGCAGGAAGTTTTCCTGGTTTTTTTTGTCTTCGCAACATTCCAAGTTTAGGATTACCTGCGGGAGTATTGTATTGCCATGAAGGAGTAACCCCTTTACTAATCTGTCAGTATGTTCCTATTTGGGATATAATTATCTGGTTAAGCTGTCAGTCAGGAGCTTGTCAGACATCACGGTGCCCTTAAGGTAAGAAAACACATTATTCTCCTGGCAAGTCACAAATGAAATTAGGCTTGCAGGAACCTCGTTGATGGGATATTTTAGATGAGGTTTTAAGAAAAAATAAATAAAACTGACTTGTAGCCGAAACCGTTGCATATGTTTCATGTAATTGGAGCCTGATGGTGCAACACTGAAAGGACATAAATGCAGAAAATCTAATATTAAGATGAAAGGGAAAAAAAGCCTGTCATGAGACCCTATCTTTCAAACTGAACTGTAATGCTGGAAATATAATAGTATCAAATTATAATAATGTCAGAGTAAAGAGGATTATGTGTAAACACAGGGAGAGAAATAAAACCATTAAACATTACTAATCCTCTAGCTTCACCTTATCCCTCATGCGCTTCTTGGTTTTGTTAGCATATTTAGTATTTTTCTCTTCTTTGATTTGCACTGGCCCTTTTCTACATTTAAAATGGCTGAAGATGCCCTTGTCTTAACACAACAAAGAGGCCAATGATTTCTCTAACACAGTGTATTTGCTATCTAACACTGTGTGGATCCTTTCTGATGAAGCTGTGCGTACCAACAGCAGTTTTTTTTACTCTAAAGTCTCACAGTCTACTGTAACGTACAGCATATCCAAATGGCGTCTTGAACATAATGAATTCACTGTACTCAAATGACCTCCACAACTACCAGATCTAAATCCAGCAGAGCACCTTTGGGATGGAGTGGAACGGGTGATTTACATCATGGACCTGCAGCCAACAAATGTGCAGCAACTGTGTGATGCTATCATGTCAATGTGGACCAAAATCTCTGATCTGAGCATGAAGAATTAAAGCAGTTCTGAACTTAAAAAGGGGGTCCAAAGAGGTACTCGTGATGTGTAACTAATAAAGTGGCCATATGACCTGCAAACGAACTTAAAATGCTATTATAAATCTTCTTGAGAACATTTCATGATAAATACACACAAGTATTTGTTTAGAGACATGAATAACGGACAGATGATTGTTTGGTTGAGGCTTGATCTAAAGTTACCACTGAGGGTGTCTGAGGATGGAGATGATAGCATAGCCCATCTAAATTGATATGACTTCCATGTTTTCCATTGCCTGCATCTATTTGAATCTTATTCCAATTAGATCTGAATCGGAGAGAAATTCAAATTATAAATTAGATCTCATACTACTGTATGACATCATTAAAAAGAAAAGTGCATTAGAGGAGTCAAATCTAACAGTGTTCCCATAGTTTCATAATTTCTCCTTTGATTTTTGTGCTTTTAATCCACCCTTTGAAGCTGGAGTTCAATGTGAGAAATATATTCTAAATTTCAGCCAGACGTTAATAATCAGCGTGAAGGTTGGACTGTATGAAGCGTGCCAATTTGTTGTTAAATGGACACATGGCCAAATCCACATGTGTCCAAAATCTGCCGTCACCTGCAGAGTATTAGTGAAGAGCATTGGGAGGGACTGTGGGGAGCCGGGTAGAGAGGTGGCGACACTTGGCTGCAGGAAGCTTAGGCTCAGCGGCTGCTGCACACACATATACATAAATGTATATGCACCCTTAGGCCAGGTTTTTAGGGGCTTTGAGGGACATGAGGGAGGGAGGGTAGACTGGTGTCTACAGGGACAGCTGGGGACATCTCCCCACCTGTTATACATCATGTCCGCTAGAACACACACAGCGACTTCTGTGAACCCCAGCATGTTGCCACCCACCCCGAGGCTTATAAAAACGCAACCTGCGACACATTTGCACGAAAAAGGGGGAAAAAAGATGCGGTGACGCTTAGTGCTTCCTCATTATTACACATTTGTCTCGTCTTAAGGGTAAAATGTAATTGTTGTAGCTTGGAATACATTTCTTGCGTGTCATTCGCTTGGCACTGAGTATGAATAATGATTACTGGAACATTATCAGTGCATTAAGTAAAAGCACAGAATGATTATAAATCCTGAATTGAGAAATTCATTTCATTGACTGTGCTGCTCATCCAGAAAGCCTTTATCTCTGTGTGAATTCACTGCTAAATTACATTACATTTTCTAGCTTCTCATTTTTTTTAGCACAGTTTTAAAACAACCCCTATCCGATATTTCATATCTCCGAGTGCTTTAAAATCAATTATGAAAGAGAAATGGAAATTACATTCACGTTTGATCTTGGTGTACAATGGATGCCCCGCAATTTGATTAGCACTTTGCAAAACCCGTACGTCGCAGAAGATAATTCATAAAGACAAATATCACTCTTGTTGTTGACTTTCTTTTTCCTGGGAAGAGCTCAACATCACGGCAAATACACAGTCTTACAGAAAACTGATACTGCTGTTGTGTTTGCATTATAAATGTGAAGAATCTACAGCTGGCTGCCAGTTAGCTTTCCTTAGTGGGAAACATGGGTTCTTCTATGTTGAATAATCCATCCATCATCATAGGTTGTGTTTACAGTATAAAAAGAAACACTAAAAACTGATGAGTGTTGAACTGTGGATAGGGACTTCCTAAATAACATGAAATCAAGGACTCTGTGGAAGATAAATAAGGTACCAGAGGAAAACAAATTAGAATACGCTATTAATGAATGATTAGGTAATTATTAGCTGAGTTGCAAATTCACATTTCTATTATAAATTATCCCAATTAACTCAGATTTGGCCTCTGAGCAGCAGAAAACTATTAGCTACTCGCTAATTAGTAATTACACAAACAAGATTAAAAAAGCAAAGCCACCCCTGATCCCATTTGTTATTACAAACAGTGACATCAGCTTGATTTCAGTTAAACGCTAAAGCTAAAAATTGATTTTCAGAATATTTCATTATTAA
>NW_005187538.1:532347-587346 GCF_000239375.1 Pundamilia nyererei | reverse complement strand
GAGTGCTGCTTCTCCTTGCTCAGAATTGATTTGATTCGGGATCATCCACTATGAAATTAATCCAGCACAAACCTTTGGTCTTTTCCCCTCCCAATAAGTGGTTTAGTAATTCAGCCTTCTGTTGACATGACTTTTGCTGATTGGAGTCTTCCCTTCTTGATTTAGTAAATGATGTTCTGCGTAGAGGTGGATGCTTTATGTTATTGAACAAAGCTCGATGTCTTCATCTTCTGACGGCGCAGCCACTGCTGGTTTCTCTGACAGTAACAACTGGTCTAGTTTCAGCAAAGCTTTTCATAAGTAGGCTGTGCCGTTCACTGTCCCCTGAAAAACCTTCAGTCAAGCCTCTCTTTGCTTACCATTACAATTTAACTTGTGAGGCTGACAGAGAAAGAATTCACTCAAAAAAGCCACAAATGATGCTGTAATTGGAAAACACGGCTGAAAAAAACTGGGCTTCTTTACGAAGGAGTTGAAATCATCAATGCCAAAAATTTGCTTAAATTTAAGATCATTTTAAAATACATGGATTTTTATTATGAAAATTTTTGACCACTTGAACTCTCAAAGAGAATTTGTGATTTATTTCTGCTGTGAATCCAGAAGTGATTAAGTGATATTTAAATGTAACATCTGACACAAAACCTGGACACAAAATAGAAAGGAATTTCTCAAAAAGACAAATTGTCAGGGGGGTTGAGGCGTTTAAAGCGCTTGAATGGCCTCAGGTCAGCTTTCCTTGTATTGACTGAAGAAAACCAGTGTGGACCTGAAGCCTGCCTTTCATTAGAGTCCAGGACATTGGTGTAAACACAAGTTAAGAAACTAAACTAAAAGGCAGAGGGCAATGATAGTTCAGGTCACAGACAAGAGAGAGGTCAAGTGAGAGAAAGAGTCACGGCTTGCTCTAAAGTCTTTTGTTTCATCGCAGTCATAGTGCACACAATTAGTGTTTTTCCCAAGGTAAGAAGCTTAAAGCTCAGAGGCCCATCAAACACAACACCCCCCCCCCAAAACAAACTTCTATTAAATTGATGCCAAGACCAAAATCAATAAGCTGCCTGACTTTGTAACACTCACGTGTCTTCTCTTAAACAGATGTAGCCACCAACAGCATTTCTCTTCCACAGTCCACGGGTTGGAGCTCCGGGCCCAAACAGACGACCTTTTGGGCTTGTTTGCTGTAATGATGCTGGCAGTTATCACCATGTTTCCATTACCTTACACAGCGCTGCAGAAGAAGCCATATTTTTCCACAGCTGCTCCATAGCAGAGCTAAGCTGGCACACAGGTAAGTCCAAAAGAGCCTTTAGAGAGTTATAAATTATGGAGAAGTTGGAAAAGTTATTTTCATAAAACATAAGGCCAAGCCTATGGCGACTAATTTGGGTCGTGGTCGTGGGTCCTTGAAATATTTAGACTTTGCGAGAAAATAGCTGGATTTGTTTAGTATATACAGTACAGGAGTAAGGGTTTCTCTGTTTATACATAAAATAATATATTGTTTATGTTCAGAAAGAATAAAACATTAGGCGGTATGATGATAAGGTGTTTATTATTTCTCAGAGGTTTATTATGCTTTAAGTAGTAGTAGATTTTGGCACATTACAGTTTAAACGTATTTTGTGTGAGTAAAAAGAAGTGCAGAAGATTTAATATTAGCTGATAAGTCAGGTAATATTTTTGTTATAGTCAATAAATCCAATGAAAAGACCAGAAGTTAACTCAGATAAGGCTTGACTGGGTTCCTTCATTACAATGAACACACAAACTGAAGGTTACGTTTATCTTTACTCTGTCTAGCATGAGCGCTTTAAATCATCAGAACACCAAGTCTGTATTAATCCACAAGAGAAAATAGTACCCAGCAAAAACACTTTTTTGGGACTTTCAGGTGCTGCTTGTTGAAAACAGCAGCACACTTCTATTTCAAGTTAAAGTAATGTATATATTAATGTAAACATACAGCCTGCCAAAGATCCAGTTTGGCTAATTGGAAGACTTTGGAAAATGTGGACAAATTTCAAAAGAGAAGGGTATACATTTTGAATGGTCAGCTGTATTTTCATTGAATCTATGTTATTCACTATTAACTGATATTTTATTCTTGGTATTCAGTTTAACAGCATAAATTCCCTCGCTATTCACTATTAACTATGGAATTTTCTCTTTTTTCTTTTTCAAAGAAAAGAATGAGACATTTTCTTCGAATTCACAGATAATTTCTGTTACAACATAAAGCGTTTCATTTCTTTACTTCTCTCACAGTGTGAGGCTGTCGGGTTTCTTTGATTCACGACAGCAGCACTTCTTAAATTTTGAAACTCTGAGAAATCAAGCATCTCAAGGACTAAATGTATAGTTAAGATTCTTTACACTTTATTCTTTGCACAAGTAACAAGGTGAAGGTGTTTGTTTGTTAGCTCATGTTCTAAAATGATTTTGACACCACTGACTTTTGCCTTTAGGTTTAGATTTAAAGCTGGATTAACCAATAATGGTACATCTTTTGTGGTTTTGTGATTATGCAGAAACAGTTATTTTTCCATCCCCCAATTGAAAACAATGTTTTTTTTTGTTGTTTTTTTTTATTGTAGTGTAATTTTGGAACAGACTGTTGACTTGTCAAGGGTGTACCACACCTTTTGACAGATGAGACAGCATCAAAGGATCCTGACATGCTGAACTGGGTAAGCGGATAGATGGATAGATGGATGGCTGGATGTTTTTTTTTTTAATCATGTCAAATAAAAAAAAGGTTCACAGATCTTAATAGGGACAGTGTCCGGGATCAGTGGACTGCTGCTGTAGAAATGTGTGTTTTATGTACATTTTTTGTTTTGCAAACTGCAGTCATTAACAATAAAATCCCTTCTCCGTGTGTTAACTGAAGTCACATGTTCAGTGGTTAATTTGATGGTTCAGATGTGCTGATCTTTACTGTGTGTGTTTGATAACAATACACCTATCTTTGGTCTTTGTATACAATCCTATTTTTGATCGAATGTCAAATATTACCTGTTAATTTCCACAAAATTAGAAGAGCATCAACTGATTCTGCGCTTCTCTTTTGTACTGCGCTATCATCAGCACCTCTCTTTGTACTTTTCCTTTGCCACATTGTCATACTGATGCCTCTGCAGACTCAAACCATCTGAAGCACTTCCAGTTAAAGCTGCCAGCTGACATGAGGCAAGTTTAACCTAAGAGGAGCGATGCACCCGTACAACATTAAGCTGGGATTGTGTTGCTCAAGCTCACTAAATCTCTGCCCACTCAACAGGTATTAAACCTCAAGCAGTGAAGCTCTACACAGGGGGGCTGCACAGATCTCCTCCTCCCCGCTGATGAGCTTGTGCTTCCCCGTTCTGCCTGGCCATGTCGTCTGGAGTCATGCAAAGAAAACTGGTGGTGCAGTTAGTCAGTCTGGAGATCACTGCCAGGGCAGCGAGAATCAGTGGTAAAAAGATTGGTTGTCTTTGAGCATCTCAGTTTATCCATAAATACACCCATCCTCCTCGCTAATAAGCATTACTTTGTGAGCGTGAACCAGACATGGCACGATTATGAATTGCCAAACTAAATTTATCCACTAGAGAATCATATATCCTGTAAACAGAATCTACTTTTTGAGATTTCCTTACATGGATGATTGAGCATGCATCAAGACATCCTGGATATTTTTGATCATGAAATGATCAGTTTGCAGGGTTTTGCATGCAAACATCATGTTGTAAATCAAAAAACCTTCTGGATCTGCCTGGCCAGTCACACATCACCAAATCCTTCTCTCATCTTGTTTATCTGGAAGTAGATCGCTGATTGACTCTGGTGGCCAAATTACAGGCACACGTGTTTATTTCTAAACCCACAAACTGTGATTGGTTATTTTGTCGAGTTTTTATCCCAGAGGCAGTTTTAGTAACACTGCACCGCTGCGCTCCTGCACTCTGAAATATTTGCACCTCATCTTTGTTCCAAAGCAATTTAGATAACCTAATATCTTATCATAACCACACTCTTAAAGAAAACTATTTACAATGATAGAAAACATCAGACTATGCACAGTAACAACACATATTTCCTCTTCATATTCTCAGTGTCATTGCTGCTCTCCCTCCTCCCCTTTTTTGCTATGCACCTTTCATCAGAGGAGAAACACTGTTTAGCTATCAGACTGCTGGTTAGCAGTTAGTGATTGATGGTGTGTGGTGGGTATGATGAAAGCAGGTCAAAGCCACAAGGGTTACATACCTCTCCTCCCTCTCTGGCTCTTTATCTCTAATCACCTTTCTTCAAATGTGCACACACACACACACACACACACTCATTTTACACCTATATGCTACTCTTTAGGCGCCATTCTCATAGCGAGAAACCGTGCTGACAAAGTCATCTGTTGACAGTAAATACAGTTTGTAGACAGTGCAACAGTACCCGCAATTATTTGTCAGTGATATGGAAACATTTTCTAGACTAGAAAGGAGAAGCCACGACTCGTCAGATGACGACTTAAGAGATTAAAAAACAAAGCAACAGACCTTGAAGAGAGAAAACAGAAATTAATTTAATAGCGTGTTCAGAATTGCCAGAGAAAGGTATACAAACCAGAAACCAGAAATGTGTATGAACATGTCAGTTCCCACGTGTTTCAAGACACCAGTATGAAATGGGAACAGAGCAAAATGCCCATTCCCATGTGCTTCACATTTTTTATTAACTGTCGCTGCCCTCTCTGCTGCTCATTATAACCCATATACTGGAGTGAAAAGGTTTGGAGAGACAGCCAGCAATACTGCCTCCTATAAAGCTTTCCTGAGGGGCATTTCCCCTTACCATGGAGAAGACTTTGTAATCTGAGCCCAGCAGGTATGTTGATGGAACTGATGTGCGTGTGTGCGTGTGTGTGCGCGTGAGCTGCATAGCAATGCTGGGAAAAGGAATAAGAGATCAAGACAAAGACAGAGAGAGAACAAAGCTGGAATCATGTACATATTTTGTTTTATAATTGCTGCTGCACTAAAGTGGTCAGTTTATACTTACATGCTGACGTAGTGGTGTGCTGAGAATGCCTGTGTGCATTACAAAATACAGAAACTTTAAAAGACAGATATGAAGACCCAGGCAGTATAAAACCTCGCTACAGTGTAGTCGTGAGCAGGCAACATTTTACAGATTGAACACAGTGTCTGGTGTAGAACAGGTAATACCTGATACCTTGTACTTTTTAGTTTTTAACCTGTCAAAGGGAAATTGATTTTTAACTTCAAAAAGTGGGTTCGTTTTTAACTTTAAAATGGTACTGATCTAATTTTCAACTTCATAATTCACAGTTCATTATTGTCCTTATTAATCTTATCTTCATCTGTTGTCTGAAAAAAGCTGTTTCGTCCTTTAAGGTAGCTTCCTTCTGAATGGCTGCCCCTCATAAAGAGAAGATTTGAACAGCAGGTGGGTGGAGCTTGTGGTTACACCTAGAGCTGTCTGCTGGAGATGACTAAACTGAAGAGATCCCCTCACACATCAGACAGGCTGCTTATTTCTAAACTCATTATGTGAAACTTTGACCGTGTTTAATACGATCAGTTCCCTTTAACTTTTCAACTACAACAAATGGTTTAGATGAGCAATCGTCATAACAAGAGATGAGGCATTTAATATTGAATGAACATATCTTTTATGTCTTTTTTTTTTACCTGTCCAATCATTGTTAATAAATGGTAGTTGAAAAAAGTAAATGTTATAGCCAAGTCTTTGCTAATTGCAGCATACACAACAAGCATGTATTTATTAAACACAGCGCGCACACACACACACACACACACACACACACACACACACACACACACACACACACACATAAAAACAACACTGTGATATCATAATCATCAGCTGATCTTTTACAAAACAAATGCCAGAAGTAGCAGCATAAATACAAACTGTGAAGCTCTGGTCTATAGCTGAAGTAATTGGCTGATGAGTGATGATGGAGCTAATAGAGTCACAGAGGGGTGCTGACACAGCTTAGTGCTCGCTGCCTGGCTGGTGTCTTGCATTAGTCTTTGGTATTGTAGAAAGACATCCATCTATTAGAACCAGCCACCTGGTTACTGTCAAACTCAAAGAGAGCGACGGTGCTGTTATGGACAGCAGTGGGGAGTCCTTCAAGGCTCTGTTCTTGGACCTCTGCCTTTTTGTCCGGTTCTTATTTTCTGTTGAAAGTGGAAAAAGTGGACATTTTTGGATGTCCTCCCTTCCTGTGCTCCATTTAGACTCCTCATTAATCATTTCCACCAATCACACAGAGGGCTCTGAGAGAGCCAGCAAACAAATCCTCAGAAACGTATCTACAGCTTGCGCAGCACCACAGTTTGCTGTTGTTATGGCAGCAGGAAGGCCAAGAGCAGAAAAAGCAGAGAGGAAAAGGAATGCAAAGAGGAAAAAAGGCCTCCAGAAATTAAATGATATTAATGTGTCAAGGTAATTGATGAATAGAGTGTCCTAAAGAGTCAGTTGAAGGGTCTGCATTCTCAAACTAACCAAGCACTGTTAGCATTTTTGCTCAAACGTTCAGGGTTCAAGCTTCCCCGAGGTCATTCTGTGCTCTGGTTTCCTCCCATAATGCAAAGGCAGGCATGTAAAATGTAACAGTAAACTGGTGACCTGGTGACCTGTCCAGGGTCAAGGGTCCATCCACCAGGATCTAACCTCCAGCACCCAAAACCATTCATCTGGATTAACAGATGAATGACTCAAGGATATTTTATCCTTGAGTCACCAGAGAGAGAAAGAGAGACTCATGAATGTGCCTGACTGTGAAACCCTTTTATTTAGGTTAGAGCACACATCAGCAGAGACAGCTTAATAAAACTATATTTCTGATCTGGATGTGTCAATCGTATCATTAACAGGCAGGTAATCCATCTGATGTGGAGATTGTTGGATCAGTGCAGCACCTGCTCCAGGCTGCTTCCCATGAATGAAATTGCTCTGTAGATCTCTATAGGAAGAGGCAGTCCTTCAGACTGAAGCAAGGACAGGAAGCTCCTCAGCCAGGAGAATAGCTGCCTGGCACTGCATGAAAGCCTGAGGTACTTTATGGCTGTCTGAGCTGGTGCTGTCTGCTCTTCCATCATACTATTTTTTGTTGTTTTGGGGTTGTTGTTGTTGTTTTTTTTTTTAAGAAACTGGGATTTGGAAGTAGATGAAGATGGGGGTTGTTGCTTGCAGTAAGTCAGACAGGGTAATTTAAGACAGATTTAGGTGAGCTGTCTCCAAGGTCATGATGAATAGAGGTGCCAGGGGATGTACAGGTCAGCAGTACAGCCTGAGAAAGGAAGTCTTTATGACAAATTCACCATAGATTGTTGAGTCTAAAAGCTTTCCCAGCCCCGAGTTTATTGCTTTTACCGTTTTGTGCAGTATAATGAAGACTGCACACCGCTATGACTAGCTGTTTGAGATATAAAGTAACCACGTGGGACGGTGGTTAAGCGTTTGTTTTACCACTTTAAACAGCTAAAATAAACACCAGCATTCATTAGAGCACAGCCACCACTTCCAGCTATGTCACTCAAGAGATCCGCAGTCAAATCTCTCAGGTTACTTTGCTACTGTTGAGTGTCATGTTTTACAACCACCGGGTTTTATTATGGATTCTGTGGCTTCCATTTAATGGGCCTCACTGTAGAATGCGCCATAAGGCCTTATGCGCTTTCACGTACAGCCATAGTGACACGTTGTGTAATGGAGACAGTTACATCAGGGGCAACGCTCTTTGGCAGCATGAACATGCAACTGTGAGAGTATGTTGTTACTGGAAAAAGCGGAGAGCTGTGCGGGGTCAGGGCTGCTGCGTAGCACCTCATCAGTCAGCCCAACAGCCCAGAGGAGGGATTGTTTGAATTTGGCTCTGTGCCTCGTCTTGAGTTACGTCCAGATGGCTGACGAGACGCTGAGAGACGAGTTCTTGCTTGGTTGAGCTTTTTGGCTGGTTGCAGCTTCAATTTTAAAATGGCCAAAGTCATTTCACATGACATCCTATATGTTTCCCTTTAAGAACAAGTGAAAGAAAAAACAAAGCTGTTGCTGATACTCATAAATTCACCATATTGTGTGAGTTCACTGCACAAGGTCAGGGAAATGTGTTCTGGCTTATTTCATCGAAACTCTGCTGTATCATGCTCCAGATGGCCTTCTGGACCACATGAGAAGTGGTTTCATCTGCAAAGTAATCAGGACCATACATACCAAGTGATTAAAAGCACACTGACATGTCACTGGTCATGTGTTGTATCACTAAACATCCCCTGAATGTTTCCATATGCTTTTTGTTTGAAGTCCCACTGATTTTTCTGTTTGCTGCTCACAAATGATGTGCTCATCTATCTAATTTAACAAAGAAAGCTGATGTGTTGCCTTTGGATTATGTACCGTAAGTTCCTTTTACCTTGTGTTGTTCGGGGATAATGTGACCATTTTGCAACCCACAAACATTTGACCCCAAAAACCAGGGGGAGAGCTAGAGTTACACAAAAAGCCGTGTTCAGTATAACCACTCCGGCCACCCTTACACAGCGGCAACATGCTTGTCATCCATTTCCCATTGGAGTTTGGAGACTCCTCAGTCTAAGGAAGCATCTTAGCTGACTATCTGTTGTGAAACAGTGACACATGCATTTTCCTTGAAGATAAATCTTCAGCAGACACAGATTTTTTTTTTAGTCACCTGGTCATCACCTGTAGTTTTCCAGCAATTTGCACCTTTGCATCTGCTTTTTTTATTTATACACACCTTGCAAATCCTGTCTGTTTATACATTTCCACAATCAACTGTGAACACTGTGACTTTTAAATCCAACATGTGAAACTGCAGCTGCACTTACTGAAAATTACAATTGCAACATTTGACCACAATTGTCCAGTAACTCCTGCCAATATTTCCATTTTGCCAGCCCTCAATTTAGCATCCGGTATCACTAAACAGTTTTTTTTCTCCCTTTTATTATTTTGTTGTCTCTTTTTGCAGAGTGTGAGAAGTTTGTCATTAATTGTAAAGCATTTCAGCAGTATTTTTTGTGAGACTGCACTCAAAAACACAAGTATTTAAAATACAGCATCTGAGACTGATTTTTAACATAATTCATTTCTAACTAATAATAATAATAATAATAAACTTTATTTATAAAGCACACTTAAAAACCAAGGGTATGCCAAGGTGCTTAACAAGTAACATAGAGAATAGGAGGAGGATAATAGAAATTGGACCAAAGCAAGTACTAAGTATGCAAGCAGGTAGCTGTCACTGATACATAGGAAAGCAACCGGTACAGAGCAAACAAGAATTTAAATGAGCATAAAAGTGCATGATATAAAATCATAAAAGAAATATTAACTAGAGGGAAAGGCAAGATTGAATAAGTGGGTTTTTAGTCGTGATTTAAACAGTGCAATGGAATCAGATGCGCGGAGGTCGAGAGGAAGGGTATTCCACAGTACCGGGGCAGCCAGAGCAAACGCACGGTCACCCCGGGACTTCAGCCGAGATCTGGGTTGGGTCAGAAGTAGTTGAGTGGCAGATCTGAGTGTTCTAGCAGGAGTATGTGATTTGAACTAAGGTATGTCATAATGAGTGCTGAAGTTAATTACTCACTATTACTAATGTACTGCATTACCTAATTACTCCCTGGAGAAAGTAATTTCTTCCAGTACATATAATAGTTTTTGGGTAACTGGTAACATGGCCTTTGTCACATAATTGCCAGTTAACAATACAAACCGGAGGTTACAGTTCCAAACACTGAAATAGTGATCAGTAGAGCAAGTTTGTTATAGAAACTTGTAATGGCTGCTTGGATGGGATCAGAATATTCCTTCTGGGGTTTTTTGTTTTGTTTTGCAACGATTAATTTAATTTCTACTTGTACTCTAATGAATTTAGTCAGGTTTAAATGTTTAAACGTTATCTGGAACAAAAGCAGAGTAAAACAAAGGGAATTTGGAAAAGTAAAAGTTTGCCATTGACTTCATTGTAGATGGGTGGCCGCCTCCACACCTGAACAGAAAAATGAGTATAGTCATGGGGTTAAAGTCAAATTTGGCACATGTGGCAACTCAGTTGTAGCATGTGGAAAATAATTAATTAGAAATCATTTCCATTGTGAATTCAGTAGATGTTGTTCACAGGCTGTGCTTGGCTGAAATGTGCTGCTCTTTGTGGATTGATACAAGTAAATTAAAAAAAGATACAAGTAGATGATACACAAGCTATCATGGTTTCCCACACTGACACAGTATGAAGGTAGAATTCAACCAGTGAATTAGCATCATTACGTTATCGCCTTAAATATAGACTGCTGCTCTTGACTCGACCTAACACTGACCATGAACACCACCGCTGCTCCACACCCATCCAACGTTGTGCAAACTAAACAGTGCAACCTACACTAAACTGTCTAGTATGTTCTTGCAACCTTTTGCATAGCAAAGCTAGTATACTTACATTTATTTCGCAGGATGTTTCACAATATGAAAAGTTTGAATGCAACACATCCTGTGTGGATCCATTATCTGTAAAAAAAGAAACAAGAACTCAAAAATAAACGAGGACATTACATGTGAGCTTGAAATTTCCAATTCTGAAACATCACTAAGCAGGTTTCACCTTTAAAAATAATCTAATGCCCTCTTTCTTACATCTTTCTCCATCTTTGAGTGAAAGATCTCTCACATTCTCTTCACTCACTGGGAAATATGTTTTAACTTGATTCAGTTTAGTTTTATCTATATAGCATCATATGACAACAGTCATTTCAAGATGCCTTATACTGCAGAATTATAGTCTTATTATAGTATAGTATTATGCACCGCAGCTGTACCTTTAGCTAGCAGACACACTGTGTGACAAACTACAGACAAACACTTTGTGTGTTTGCTGTTATTCGTTGAGCAGTTTGAACTGAGAAATGCAAAGAGTTTGAGAAAGATTGAATTTAAAATTCACTACACCCCAAAAAGTTTCCCCCACACAGTTTCCACAGCTGTAAACCACTCTACCATTCTCCACACAATTCAGCTAATTGCACTGCAAGCACACATGAAAAACAGCTATTTCTGATATTTTTCTCATCCACCCACTCAGATAACTGAAGAATCTTTGTAACATGTAATTGTAACTGTAATGTCATTACCTGAATTAAGTAAAGTGTTTACAGCAATGTGTTACACCCTTCGCTGTTTATAAGTCACAGTTAGTTTTAATTTTAAATATTGGTATCCATTTATAGATTGAATTAGCAAAGGGATAAATAACTGTGGAATAATAAGTGGGTTGTTCATAGTTGGACTTTTGTGATGGAGACCAAGGCTCGCTCAAAAACAATGCGGAAATGGGTCTTTTATTGACTATTTGCCAAATCCTTTTAAAATCATTTTTAATAGCCAGGGCAGATGTGAGTGAGCAAAAGTTGCATCAGAATTTGTTACACTGTGTTTCACATTCAGCATCTTAACATCCAATGAATGTGGGCCCACCTTTTATAATAAATCAATAATAATCGGGTGTTTGCAGATTATACGTCCCTCTGTTGATGTAAAAAATTGGGAGCACTTTTGAAAAAATAAGGTCGTGTCTTCTGGTGTCTGTACTGCTTTTAGTGTGATTTACCAGGACATTTACTTGGATGACTTTGTAGTGTTCAGATGACGTAGGAAATTAAAAATTCACTCACGTATATATAGTTTGTTATTCATATAATTTGTGGTGTTTCAGGGGTTTTTTGTTTTTCCTTTTAGGTTTCTTAACATTTTTTGTGTGTTATATTTGTATTTTGTCAGTGTTTTATATTAGTTGAATCAGAAAAACTGATATGTTATGTCTTCCGACAGGGATCGGTCAATGTCCGGTGCTTTAACTCCAAAGCGAGTTAAAATAACAATAGCTGAGCTGTTGACCCATGAAAGACAGAAGAGAGCCTCCAGGATGTAGCAGGTGCAGTGAGTCTGGGGAATCAGATGATCACAGTGATGATGATGATGATGATAAAAGTGTAGCAAAAAAAAGGAGGTAGGAGAAAGGAAGGAGTGAGACCTTAAAGAGTAGATGGGATAGCAAAGAGACACAGAGAGAGACAAAAATCAAAGACATTCCTGACTTTAAGTAGAATCACAGTGGACCTCTGAGGGAAGATTTTTAAAAGAAAACCTTATGAGAGTAGTAGCCTGGAGACAAGAGAAGCAAGATGAAAGTGGAAGAAACACAGGACCAGAAAGAGCAGTGTGATGGACCTCTGGGCAACTTCATTCAGAACTACATTTGTTTCATGTGGGAATAGTTGTAATTATAAGTGCACATATTTTTTATATTCAGGCTGATTGTGGCTGGAAAACTATAGGACTTTTCTTAAAGCTTTGATTTTTGTGGTGCAAAAAGGAGATAGTGGTGCACAAGATATTACATGCTATAGTGGTTTGCCTGTAGTAACATACTGAAGATGTGTCCTTGCGCTTTGATTAACTGTAGGCTATGGTAATGGCAATTAGCATTACAGTGGCGCATAATGTATGTAGTATGACACTGCGATAGAGCAAGGCAATGTCTGAACATGATGCAACTAAGCAGCTGTAAGAGTGAGGAATGCTGGCTGAATCAAAGGGACAAAAGTTAAAATGTTACTTTAAAGAGCTCGTAAGTTTATAGTCTTAACATCTGCATGTTTTTAACAGGTGAAGCCCAGAGCGGAGCTAATAAGACTTCATTTTGTAACACTGTATCATTCAAGCCCAAGCCCATAATCATTAACTCATCTCCTGACTACTATCATATGAAAATAGCGCATATTGCCGTACAGCCAGATAGCCCCAGTGCCACCCTCCGTACGTACAATGACAAGATATTTAACTGGTCTCACAGAGTCTCATTCATCATCACGGGATGTCTTTAGTGGAGAGGAACACATTTCCTCTTCCACTTCTGTCTGGAAGATGAACGGCTCCACTGGCTCTCTCTCTCATTTTATCTCTCTCTGTCCTCTCAGCATCTCTGTGCTGTTTGGAAGACGCCAGTGATGCCTCTCCGGATTCAAGCTGTTGGGTTTAGGCTTGATGTGCATGTCTTGCCGCAGCAGGATAAATTACTGGTGTCCAGTATATTGTTGGTACATAGATTAAAGAGGTATCACAGTGCTTCTATTTTTATACGTAACCCTTTTGATCCACAACAACAGCCTTTGAAATACGTGAATGTAATGGATGTCAGCCTCCTTCCACCCATATCATCATCGCACTGCATATTTCATGCTAATGAAAAAGCATACACACACTTTCAAAGGCTTTTTAAGAAAAGAAAAAAATATATATATAAAGAGAGAGAGAGAAAGAGAGAAAAGAGAAGCAAGAAAGAGAGAGAAACAGAGCGACAGCAAAGGCTTCTACAGCAAAGCAAATGATTAGAGTCACAGTTTATTGTACGAAAAGCGAATGCAACCAATGCTGTCCTATTTTGGAGGTAACTGTTGCTGTAGCTGATTCACAAACGATGCTTCTCAAGGTTAAATGCCTAAAATGTGCAAAAGTTTCAAGGGTTTAGATTGTCATCACAGTTTGTCCCACGAGGCATCGCCTTCCCAAGTTTACCCTGCACTGCAACAACGACCCCAAACATGCAGCAGAGTTGTTAAGAACTATCTTCTGAACATGATTAATGAGTCCTCCCACAGATGGTACGGTCCCCACAGAGCCTTGATCTCAACATAAGTGAGTCAGTCTGGAATTACATGAAGCGACAAACCAGCAACCGTGTGCAAGTGTACAAAGGAGAATTGGTGTTGTTTTAAAGCCAAGGGCTGCTCACACCAAATGTTGATTTAGGGGTTCCTGTTTCTGTTCACTGCACTTATAAGAGTTAACTGAGAACGCATTTCATGCATACATTCAAACATTTTCTAACATTATTTAGAAGCAGATGGCAGATGGAAGCAGAGCATGTGTATCTGGTAATCTCAACACCAGAGCAAGAGAGTTTAGATAAGGGGTGTCAAACATATGGCTCGCAGGTCAGGATTCCATGTGTGCTTAAACTGGTCTGACCCGTGATGTAAAATCAGTTTGAGAACTTTCGTGCTTGAGAATCTTAAGTTTTCTCTCAAATCCATTAATTTTTTTATTTTAGCTCCTTATAAAGCAATTTGATTGTTGTTATAGTTTTTTAAAAGTGCCAAGTAAAGTCATTATTATTACTTTTATTACTTCCACCATTATCTACAAAACACATCATGTGGCGTAATAATCTGAGCAAAGTGGAGGGAATATTCTCAATCAAATAAACAACAGACAAGACGCTCCACCAAACCTCCTCAGAGCCAGCTCACTCTCTGTAAAGTAATAATATTGAGTTTTGTATATAGTCATTTGGTTTTCTTTGTACTTGTTAGTAGTATGATGAATGTTTACTTGATTACACAAGCTTTATGTAGGTAATGAATGATGCATAATCATTTGGACAGGAATACCTTGAGCTTATTATATAAGCAGCTCATTCTCTTTCTCTTGACAATACTAGATATATAATAAAAGATATAACACTACATAAGGATCAGCTTGAAAGAAAGACAGATGTGCAATGTAAAAGAGAGGTCAGAGGTCACATGTGCTGGATATGTAGATGTGAACTATAATGTGATATTTAGGATCCCCATTATTAGTATTACTTACTAAATGTTGTCAATACAAACAATGGACATAGTTTTGAATAGCTCTATATAGCATTTTTATCACTTTTTAAAAATCAAATTAACCTATTGCCCTTGAAAGAGAGGTCAGAGGTCAATTGTGACATGATATTTTAAATCTTTAAATGGTGCTTTCTATATGTTGACAACACACACACTCTTGTAGGAATCATAGTTTCCAAGTTATAAGGCTTTTTGTCCATTTTTGATCAATAAATCATTGAGTTGACCTTGAAGACCTTGTTGAATGTAAGCCAAATTTTAATGGATTGTTAACATGACCTAATTCTTCACTCCCTGAACTATCTATTTGCAGACAGAATGAGAAGCATACATACGTGCAAACGCTCCTTGGCGAAGGTAAAAATAGAATTGGTGCAAAGATGTCAAGGCCCATATCAATAGGGGGCGCTATACTGCTATCCTGCACCAATACCTTTAATTGGCACAAAATCTCCATCAGTAGAGATGATTCCATCTTGAATAAACCGATTTGCAGACATACTTAAAAGAATGATTGAGTTCGACACAGGCGACAGATTTGTGATCGCTAAATGGCTCAGGCGCATGATTGATGGGTGCTGAGATGTCAGAACAGCGGCCATGATTCTGCACTTAATTCTTCTCCGGTCATGACCTTTCTTTTTCCTCTCAATACTCATAATGAATCATCTTGCCGAGGCATGCCGATGAGTGCTGAGTCTACAGTAATGATGGCTGATTGATGAATGGCGGTCACGGCAAAACGCTTGTCTGTGTCGTTTCATATTTTTAGCTGCAAAGTGCTTCGTGATGCTACATCTCTAAGATAGGAGACCATTAATTATGGTGACTGATGGTCATTTAACTCAAAGTTGACCAGAGGAAAAAAATATTTTTAGAGTATTTTTGCTACACTACAGTCTGTTTACCTTTATCTGTCTGTGTGTGTGTTTTCACGCACAGTGATCGGTTTGTGTTTGAGTTGCCTGTGCATTTGTTGTGTGATTGTGTCTGTAAAAATTGCCTGCATGTGTATGTGTCTGTAATAGAGCAGACACACACGCCGCTGCCTCCCCTCGCGATCCCACCTGGCAGAGCTGTCAGAGGAATGGCTCTGTGCCTTGGCAGGCGACACACCAGCTCCCTGGCACATCCTCTGGTTGTGGGATTGAGGGAAGGGATCGCGCCAACTGGGGCTCCTCCGATAACTGTGGTTGTTCATTCTTTGAATCTTAGGATGCCCGCTGGGCGGTTTTCCCACCTGTTCAAAAGGAGCCTAAAGTGCGCCTCCAAGGGCCTCCATATGTCACCCAGATTTCCTCCATTCATTCACCACAATGTGACAGGTAAGACTTTATTCATACTGCAATTGTGGCATCACAGAAAACACATGGGTACAGTGAGGGATTAAAGAGCAATTTGGTTGGTAGGGGAACACTAAGATTGTATGCAGCGGTGCAGCATGGGGAAAAGACTGACTTAGAAATGAGTACCACACTCCATTAGATTTTCTTTGTGTGCAGACTATGATCAGCTGACCTGTGCCTATCGTTCAATATTCACTGCATTTTGCGAATCAAAATCATGATCTTAAATATATACTGGAGTGGTTCTTATACAGCGCTTTTCTACTCGAGCACTCAAAGCGCTTTACACAACATGCCTCATTCACGCAACCATTTTTTCTTCACCTAAGTGCTTTCTATCTGTCTGCTACACTTGATGTAACCTAACATTGACCATGAATGGCCTGCTCTGCACCAGTCTAATCTAGTGAGTCCCTGCAAACTTATCAAATTTCACATGCCGAGCAGAGCTTGGTTTTGATAATAATCTCTCATCTTCCTCTCCTTCCCTTTTTTTCTTCCATGATATTTTGAGCTGCACGATAAGTTGCATTTGAAATGACCTGTCACTTAAAAACATGTTACCTTCCTTCTGTGGTGCTAGGTAGAAGTGCTGGTGAAGTACTGCAACCAATTTCATTTAAATCTACATCTGCACCCTGAATGCATCACAAGGATGAGAAGAAAAAATGGTGCATAGGACGTTTTTGTTATTTCCTTATTACTGAGCAAGTATCTCCATGCTGTCACAGGAAGCAACTTCAGGCTGTGGAAGATAAACAAATGAACTCATTCAGTAGTAACACGCATTAACCTGCCTATCAGATTTAATTACTCATTAACCGAGGGTGCCAAAACACAGTTCTGGATCATTCTGCCCGGCTCTAACCTCTAGGTACGATGACATTTTCTACCCAAATTAATTTTTTATGTAATCATTTAATCATTTTTAAGCTCTTCAAAAACAATGGGTATTCACTGCTGTGCAGCACATATCAAAAGTATATCAAAACAATCACCTTGACACCAGGACCTCAGGATATTTGCGTGTCCCGATGGGACACAAGCAGGCTGTTCCATTGTTTAGAAGCTACTGCACATGGTTGATCTCTTCCGTGCTTTAATCTCAGGATCTCGGGACAATCAAGAGCATCTGCTCAGCAGATCTCAGTGATTGTGCAGGAATGTGCAGGGCCAAAAGTTCAGAAATAGCTTTGAAACTGCACTTTTGCAATTTGTTACAACTCAAAAATATAAATCAGGTTACGATGCATCTGTTCTCACATTTGTGTTTAACAGCAGCAGGATGCATTAACAGCAGGTCATATATGTTATTAATGCATGTGATGTACTGTGTATATGGAAAAAAAAAGCACAATAGATGCAATGCTATTAAATCTTTTAACTCCTAATGTTTGTTTAAATTTTGTAGAAATGTACATATGTCCTTCATTTACCATCACTTATGATTTTTCTTGAATAGCCCAGATTTTCTAGATTCCCTTCAAATATTGACTATCTTGCAGTTTTTAAGCAGCTCACCAGTAATTTTGGCACGGATTATTCTACCACTTTTGAGCTCTGTTTGCGTTCTCGTGTTGCCTGGAAAGCTCATGGTCCCAAAAGATGGCTGCTCACAAATGCTCTTAGTTGGTATCAAACTCAGTATGACTCACCTTTGTTAGAGTGCTTGCTACTGTGATTAAATTACATCAGAAGTGGGGTTTTTTCCCCCACAAAGTGCTCCTGATTATTTTTATAGAATACACAGGACCCTTATCACACGGAGCATTGATGGAATTTGCATCTTAATGAGGAAAAAATGGATTTTGAAGTAAACTGCAAACGCACATAGAACACATTGTTGTCATTTCCCTAACAAACTCAAAACAGGCCAGTGTGCACAATACCAAAACCGAACCTGGCTCACCTAAATGGAAAAAAGCCATAACTTAGATTAGCAATTACACCTGAGCTGTTCCTGCTGTAATATGTCAAAATATCTGCTTTGAAAAAGATCCATGTGCATAAGAGCCAGACTTGTGATCAGCAGTCAGGTGTAAAGGCAATCTGTTGCCCACTGTAGCCGTATTAGAAAGACTAAAAATGATTACAACTAAGCCTCTTGTTTGAGTTGGTGGAAAGGATTCCTCAAACGCGTCCTAGCATTTTGCAAATGACTGATGTATATGTAATCATGTCTGAAACTGTTTTTTTACACTGATTTGTGAATAAGCTGTGAACCCTAAAGTAAGAGCACATCCTTACCAACAGAAGCTGACTGTGAAAATGAATGATTCTTGACCAAAGGATGATGTGCCCTGACTTCAGACACTCATTTTCCACCCCTGCTTAACTTCTTTGCACACTGAGATTCGACCACAATGCTGAGATAACTTAAATAATTACAGGGATAATTACAGAAATACAATCATTCCACTAAGGATTACTTCTTATTACGTGCGTGCTACAATAATGTCAGACACTGAGCTCCAAGAAATTTACAAGTAACAATTTGCCAGTGATAATCTGTTTAGTATTTTATGGCTTTATTAAAATTATGGGCTTTCTTAACATCACAGTGAGCGATACATAGTGTTTCTCAGCACAGAGTGATTTTCAAAGAAGACATTATATTTCCTCAGGATTACAAATGTAGTCACGTAGCTAGTTTGGGTGAGTCTGAAACTATGAAATGAGCAAAAACTATGCTGTCCATCCACATTTTAATGATACAGCACATCAGTGGCTTTCAGTTCAGATTCAGCACCGTCATACATTTTGGAACAGAAGTCCACGACATTTTAAAAGAGCAGACCGGCACGCTGAAATATTCTCTTTGTGCTTCACAGTAATGTCTGAACTGAACAAGGATTTTCTCTCTATTGGCAACTTATGTTTATGACTCTCAATGAGAGTCACTTTAATAATTGAACGTTTCCAGAGTATGAAACGAATCTTAAAAATACATATGGTCTTGATAGCAGCTCTGCTTTAGCTTGTGGAATGAATTTTGCAGTCAGAAAAAGGATCTTTTGTTTTGATCGCACTAATGCAGAACAGAAGGAATATCAGTGTTCCTAAAAGACCTCAATATGTCGGAGAAACGCATTTTTCCAGCGACTGACTGCAGCATCTGAGCTTTGATAAGCTGAGTTCACTGTCTTGGGGTTATGAATGACTTAATTGGCAGAGACGCCGCAAGTGTCAAATGAAATGTCAGCAGTGAAAGAGAGGCTACTGAACAAACTCCCCAGTGTGGTGACAATGTCAAGAGGGGGTTTCTATAAGGCGCTCAGAGTGCAGAGAACAGTCTGGGTTTATTTCCTGTCATCACAGACACATAATTACTTTTGGAGGAAGAACATGGAGTGGCTCATTGGTGGGAGAATATTAGGTTTTTGATCTTACTTGAGTACAAGCAGCAGTAACATAAAGAAATATGATTTAGTCTTCATGTACTGGCAAAAATTAATTATTATATTATAACTAATGAGAAAAAAATGGAATTTTAAACATCTTCACTTCTATGATAACGGGGCAAAAGCACCTGCTGTATGATTTTTATTGAAAACCCAGGAATTACTACTGGATACACTTTCTGCTGAGATGGATTTGGAAACAAACTGGACCAAATTATTGTCACTATTATCACATTATCCTTAATTCGGGGGGAAAGAGCCTACTCCAACATATCCGGTAAGGAGCAGGATACAACAGGGATGACACACTTAAACAGCAACCATTCACCCTGCCATCTACACTTCAGGAAATTTGAGACTCGTCAGTTAGCCTGTTGAAGGATATGTTGAACCTTCTTTGCTGCTGAACTGTTGAACGAACACAAAACGCCTGGAAGAAGCTCATTAAGACTCAGCGTGCATAATAGTGCTGTTGCACTCTGTGTAATATATTACAAAGGGCAGGGTTGCATGATACAGATGTACCTGCAAACTGGACCGAAGTTCATGTAAGGTTGTAATGTCTTACATTCCTCCCCCATGTTTCCATTTTTACTGCCACTCCCTCTGTTTTGAGAGCTTATTGTTGCTGAATGGCTTTGGTTTGACTGCACATTATAAAATCACAGTAAAACACACACACAAAAAAGACAACCAGCTGTTCTTTTTCTTTAGTTTTCATTTCCTGTGTAAAGTCCAACTTTTTCCCCCATATCTGATAATGCATGCCCTCACTAGATCCTACCCTGGAGTCACTTAGTACACATTATCCATCTGTATTTAGAAGGCTGATATTGCTTCATGTAGTATTCCTGTGACATCCAAACATACATAGTGACTTAATATTCTCTTAACACAGCTTCAAGTGTGAATATATTCCTGTCATATTTCACCTTCAAAGCCAGCAACCGCTCCATCTCCTGGGAGCGTTTGTCACACCGCGGTGCACAAGCTCCTCGATTTATGCAGCAGCTGGTGCAGTAAATGTGCTGTAATTGCACAGTCACACATGGATTGGGGTGCGTTCATAGTATCACACCAGATCTATTCATCTGCAGCCCATGTGATAATGGTGCTTGCCTTCTCGCCACACCACCACCTCCCTCTCAGCCCTTCTGGGTGTTATTTAAGGCTATTGTTTTTATGCCCGTTCGGTGCCCATACGTGAGTACGCGTCCCGCTGTTCATCACGGGTTGATTGGAGGAAACGCTTTTGTGTTATGATCTGATTGGGCGTCAGCAACGGTCGCTGCTGTATTGACCCGTGTTGGGAGGTGTTACAGGAGCAGATTTGGAGGCGCTATCCTGTTAACAAGGAGCCTGCTGAGACAAGCTGCGAGTAACACCGCTCGGAGATGTGTGATTTCATGCAAGGCCTGTCTATGTTAGACACTTGGTGATCTGCCTACCACTTTCTTCTTTATTGGTACTGAAGATAACACAATAGGAAAATAGAGTGTTTAGCTGAGAAAAATGCAATGGGGATGTTCTTTTTGTTTTCACTTTTTTAGCCAGTGGATTGACAAATCGTCTGATTATATTTGGGCTTTTTTTTGTGTGTTTGTGTGAAAATAATAACAGATTTTCACGTTTTACTCGCATCTTAATGTGGTCATTGCAGGAGAAAGCCATGTGTTTTTTATTGATCATCATTCTACGTATGATTTGACCCTTTTATTGTCATCATCTTCAACCTGTACGTAACACAAAGACACGCTTGCCCTGCCATCAAAGAGCCAGAAAAGACATTAAACATATTGTTGAACTGATGAATGCACACAGCAGAGGTTTCATTTGTGTGGTGGCAGGCATAGCAACTTGTTATCATAGTAAAGATGCATTAAAGATTCTGTTAAGGCTTTATGTTTTCGTTCCTTAATGTATTCACAATGTGAAACATGACAGCATTTATTCAGAGCTCTCGTCGGATGAGACACTGATTATGTTGGGGTTTGATTTTGCAAGCATAACTTGAGGGAGAAAAGGCTTTTTAAACTTGAATCTGGGCAAAGTCTGCAAATCTATTTAGGCATTTGTTCCATGCAGAGGCGGTTTTAGAGTCTCTTGAGGCCCCCTGGAAAGAATTCTCAGGGGACCGCTCCAAGTCGGACTCCCAACCATGGGAGTTCGATTGATTCTGTCGCTGCATGGCCAGCATGACTGGACGCATTCGCCTGCTCTGCTAGCTTAATTAATTAATTGTAAACATCAAAGTAAGGCTAAACTAGAAGCACTGCATTACTTGGCATTATATTTAATCGTTCTTATCTGCTCCATTCACCACCAGTGATGAGTTTTTCTCCTCTTTCTTTCAGAATAAAAAAAGTCCTCATCATATTTGCAGAGTGGCTTTCAGGTTTGTTCACACACGAATCATGCACACAACTTGCAGCAGGAGTTAAGCTGAAGTGGGCATGGCAGGGCAGGCTTTGGGAGGCCAGATCTCTCCTATTGTCACTGCAAACGTTGCACATTAGAACTGCTATTGTTTTAAGTTTGTCACCACTCCAGAGGCCTCCCAACTGGCCCCAAGCAGTTGCCTACCTATCCTGGTAGCTAGCAACACCTGTGATTCTATGCATGCAATTTGTCCAGGTGACTATAGATATTAAGGTTAAGTCATTTCCTGTTTAGTTAGATAAGGGCTTCCAAAAAAAACCTGCCCAAAGATCTGCTGGGAAGCATTACGACAATGCTTGTTAAGTGCCAAAACCTCCTTGTGAAGGAATCGTTTGCCCTATAAAGCCCCATACAGGACCCTAATTCCCACGTTGCTTACAAATATGATCCCTGGTTAAAAATTATGGCCTGTAGAGAACAGCTCGGGGTACCATGGTAATACTATTACAAAATCAGACTACACAAAGTCTAAAAGTAATTTACCTCCATTATGTAAATTGAACCTTTTTCTACTGTTCAGGCTACAGGTAAAGCAACTAGAGTACATGCAAATAACCAAGCCTTAGTTGCATGACTGATGAACAAAAGAACATTATTTCCTTAAGAGAACAAAGCAAGAACTATCCATCAGTGCTGAAAACAACCCCCGCTGCCCCTGTGCTCCGTGGGCTACATGCAGAGTAATTCTCTGGAGGATGTATTTCAGACATAATGAAAAAGAAACATCGGGGTAAACAAATCGACTGTTTTTTTGCAGGCAGGTCTAATTACAGGGCAGGAATAAATAACCATTGGAGAGGAGACAGGCACGCTAGTGTAATGCATTGTAATGGGCCATGGGGAATTAATGCGTCATTTTTCTGCCTGACATGTTGCTGTGGCATGTTCGGTTCACATTGAGGTGCTGTAATCATACAGATGCTTAACTGCAGCGGCATGCTTCTGTGAGATAGGCAGACAGTTTTGCAGTCACTTCTGCCATAATTTAATTTTTTAAATATTGCCAAAAGCATCTATATACCCTAAATGTGCCGTGAATACACTGCCAAGAGTCATTTCAGCCACGTGAAAGTAGATGCAAATTTCTGGATTTCTCAATAAGGATACAAAACAGGGGACTTCCTAAGTTTAAAATGTAACATTACTCTTAAAAAATACATGACTGAATGACAGGATAATCTTAACTTTGAAGAAAAATATGCCCTTGAACACCCTTAGGTGGGGATCACACAGAGATTCCTCGCCACAGATGTATCTACTTCAAAAATACCATGGCAGAATTCAATGGCTGGTTGCGCCTGGGGCTGTCTGGCCCAAGTGTCACATTGATAAGCTCTAGAACTGTTGAAAATATTTTCACTTTTATGCATTTTGGGGGGAGGGTACGTCACATGATCGCTGTGTTTCCCTGTCCACTGTATTTTAGGAGTTTCTTTTGTTGGTGTAACCCCAAACTTCACACAGCCTCCTCTACTTCTGCTCTTCGCAGCTTCCAAAAGATGCCTTTCTGCATCTAGTTAAGGATTTGTAGTTGTTGCTTACTCTCAATTACTAAACTCGGCACCAGTATAATTACCCTGGCTTAAAATATAGAACACCATTATCATTTTGGACCTTTCTGTGATTATCACAAAAGAGAAGTTACATCCTGAATATAAACCTAAAATGAAAATGACAAAACAATTTATAACTGGACTTTTTATCGGTCTAGCATTCTAACAATGTGAATCCATCAGCTTGTCTGCTGATTTAGAGTCTGAGGGGCAAGGGCACAGACAATACAAAAGATGGATGCAACTACCGTGAATTCAAAGATTGTTTTGTGGGGTCCGGTTATAAAACCTCAGCATTAATATTTTTGTCATGGCCATCTCGATGGTTTGTGATGAAAAATAGGCGGAGTACTTTGTATAATGCTTCTTTCTGAACAACAATATGACCAGGATTTACAAAATGAACCAAATCTTTATTCAATATGACTCAAAATGAGACATCCAGGTCACTATAGTCTTGAGAGTTTGAAAAAAAAAGGCACCTGGACTTCTTCAGGTTTGTAAGGGCAAACCAAGTGGACAAAACTCCCCAAAACAAGGTAAGCAACACGGTAAGTTGTGCTGTGCAGCGAGGAGTGCTTGGACCTCTACATCTGAGAGCCACTCCACATAGGAGAACTACCTCAACAGGACAAGACTCAACTGTCCAAGAATTTAAAGGACATCATCCTTCCAAGGTTGCCAGTTTTCACATATTGAATGATTTGAGAGAGGAGTAAATGAGGCCATCCGTGTCCTCTGTGACCATCGTTGAACTTAAGGGGGCGGTTTATGGCATCAGCTGTCAGCCACCTACAACGTAATCTTGAGATCCCTTTCCAGGCATTTTAACCCCCTCTCACACCTTACCTCAGGTGACCTTAATAGCTCACATGATGGTTGGGTGGGGCAAAGGTCTCACACGGCTTTCAAACTGACTCCCACTGATGGTAATGACCCGCCCTTTTTTCATGTGATGACTCAGTTAGTGGGTCAACGATCTGCAGAAGAACCTCCAAAAGGGACAACTCCCACTGGAACCCTCAACAGCTTGTTTATTAGAAGTGAAGAAGCCTCTTAGATGAGCGGTGAATAATCTTCACAAACCAAAAGAAGTTGAAAGCTTTTAAAGCTCTCAGGAGCACTTCAACACTGGCTTCACTTCTCAGACCATGAACTAAAAATACACTAAATAGCTGTCAGAGAAAATCTGATGTTATTCTGCACTTTAATTGGACTTTTAACCAGAAGGGTTTTTACTAAAACCGGCTCAGAGTGTTCATTAAACCTACAGAAATCAGGATCCAGTACCAAACATAATTCGCCTTGCTTGCGATTCTGCATTATTCATATGCTGATGTCTATTATTAGAACTTTGTGTCACAATAATAATGCATAAACAAAGGACGGGTACAATGACAAACACTTAAAAGCGCATAAAAAACTCACATGACAAATGTGGCATCTAATTGTCATGTACAATTTTAGAAATGAAACACTGAGGAGCTTCTAATACACCAAATTCAGCAACAGCAGGGGATTACTCTCATTCCAACAAACTGCAGCACAGTTGGTGGCCGTTTGATTTCTTTTTTTTTTCTCTTTTTCATAAACCTATAATGTTGTTGGCAACAACTATGAGGTAAGCCCTAAAAGTGCCTTTACCTTTGTTGACTCTTTTCTTGAAGTCGGATTGCGCTTTGATTCTCAGCAGGAACCAGAAACAGCTGAAACCTACAATTACCCGGTTTGCTTAATTCAGGATATCGTGCACTGAGCACATCTCATGGCCTTCCTTAGTGTATAAGGTTGCTCAGATTTCAGGGCGATGGTCCACAATCACGTGATTAGAATTCCATTCTTAGTTCACAGGATGTCGTCAGAAAAACTCAATACCAAGCAACAATTTCAGTTTCCACCTTTGCCTCCCCCACAGATGCAATTCATGCAACCAAAAATGATTCAAGATGCTACAAACTTCAAGGTGTGGTTTGGCAGCGACTGCTGCATCCCATCTCTTCCTCACTCTGGTCAGAGCATCCATGCTCCTCATGACAGATGAGGTGGGAAAAAAATCTCCAAACTGAATATTCCCCTCACTGTAATCGTTTCAGTCTGTTGTGCCAGAACAGATTGCAGTGTTTTGCTTCCCTGTTGGAAAGCTGTGTATTTCTCCTCCCTCCCTCTTTTATTTTACGTCTCCCTCTCCTCTTTTTTTCCCCATTATTGCAATATGGCACTCTCCATTTCATTGTCAGTCTGTGCCGTGCTGCGTTACCGTAGACCTGTTACATTGGTGCCCGGCCCCCTGGTCCCCTTTGGTAAAGGTATGTGATAAAACATTACACTGCACCATAAGTTCCTGCTTAGCATGGCAACTGGGTGATAAGCGCAGCAAATATGCTCGTAAAACTGGCCACCTACTATCAAAATGAAACACTTACAGAAATCTTTGCCCTATTTGTAAGTCTAAATTGAATGCATTTTGCAAAACTGGGAAAGCGTGGTGCACACAAGATTGGGTGTTGCTTCTTGTTTTTGTTATTTGTTTTTATTCTGGAATGCATCCCTGAGCCCTGTTTTAGGACTCGTAGCCCCTGTTGATTGAGCGAGCCCCTTTAAGTGGCTGTGGCAATTCCAACAACAACAGCCGACCTCCTCTGGCAGGAAAAAGGCCCTTAACCACAAGAACTGGGGCTGGAGGGGTGGGTGGGAGTTGGACTGGGGGAAGGCAGCTTGCGGTCGTACATCTTGGGAAGGCTGCATGTGTTGCCCAGACAGCTCCTTAAGTGACTTCACCTCATCTCAGTGGTGCTCATTACTAGCAATAGAAAATCATCTGTTCAAGAAAGCAGTATATAACAAACCAACCCCCATCGGCAGAGAGGACAAGGTGCTGTCAACGCCGGCTAGCTGAATTGATTGGGTTGTGGACAGTGCTGTACATTTTCGAGGGTTGTGAATTCCATTTGTTGTTGTCACAATTACTGGCGCATATGTTGAAATTTCAAGTATCAGCTAGCAAGTTTCTTACCAGACCCCTAAATGTTTACTCATGAAACAGAAAAAATAAATAAATACATTCAAGAGCCTCCACAGTTGGCCTATTTAAGCATATTTCAATGGCTATAACTCAAAGCAGGGTACCATGGCAAAATCCTCACAGCATCGAGTATTCGTTTTGAAGTGTGTGTTTACTCTATTCAGTTTGTTAGCCTGCAGTCTCCAGGCAGGAGGCTCATGCTGGGATGCTAAGGAAGTATCTGCCTTCACAAGATGGGAGTCTAACAGAGAAGAAAGGGAAGATGGGCAGCTGACTCTCGAGACTGCATTATCTTCCACTGTCGAATTCATTTGAAATGCCACTTTTGACAAATTACAACCTTCCTTGCCACTAATATCCCCCTGTAAATGTCTTCCCACTTTCAAGTATTGTGCTTAAAATGTACATGCATGGCTTTTTGAGTGCAGTCCATATTTGTCAAATGGCCCAGGGACAGAATCACTCACGCCTGCCTGTGAAATAGGCACGAACACTGAATTGTGACTGCGAACGGCAGCAGGGCGTGCAGATTTAGGCATCAAAGAACTGTTAGGCTTAATGCCTTTGATTTGAATTTCTACTTGTTTCATTAGAATCCACTGACATTTCATGCACACCTATGAGCTATTGTCACAGACTAACCTTTAAAAAGAAGAGTTATGAGGTATTCCTGAAGAGACAAAGGCCCCAGAGAAAAAGGAAAAGTTACTTTTTTTTTCTTTGTATTCTGCTTTGTAGTTGTTATGTTAAAAAGAAATGAACAAAACCTACTAATGAATGAATTTTCTTTTTAGAAAAAGGGGGGAAAGAAGCTTTTCAAACCATCCTCTTCATATTCTGGAGGAAAACTCGATTCAGTGTCGGCACAACTCGACATAAAAAGTTTATTCGTGGCGTTTGATATGCCACTAGAAAAGCGTCTTTCCAGCTATGTTGGATGCTTCAAAGCCTCATCAACATTTTATCAGTTGTAGCTATGCAGCATGACAGCCATATCCTTTTTCTGAACAATCCTGTACCTCTTATACTCCAGAAGAGAGATGGGTGGTAGCAGTACTTGCAGCTCATGATTTGGCTGCTCTCCTCTCCTCTTTGTCTCTGTTCAGCCTCTGTCGACGGCATTTCTTATGCTGTTCCCTTGAAAATAAATTGAAGCCTTCACAGACCCATCTCCGCCTATTCATGCACAAACTTAGAAGGTGAGTTCTAAGTTTGTGCACGCACAGGCTCTTGTCCAAGTTGACTGATCCCCTTTACGGGTGCAATGATTTGGCATTTCTTTCCACAGGTGTAGAATGTAGTCTCTCTGGAGCTCATGTTGCTTTTTAAACACACATATATCACAGTGATAATTACCAGAGCTGTTTTAAGATCCCCCCACCTTCGCTGCACTGCGACTGAATTACTTAAGTGTTTACATACTTTCCTCTATTTTTCTCTCATACAGTGAGCACTTGTCAAAAACGGCGCATTTTAACGCATTGCATTTGAATAAAAACTGAGGAAAACTGTTCAGATGATTAATTACAAACATGTCAGAGTGGTCAATAAGCCAAGAGAACAATCTGGATACTGAGTTTATGGTGTGCTATGGTTATGGGTGCAGCTGCACATGCACAGATACAAGCCCAAGCTGTTCTCACACATTCGCAGCAGTCATGAACTTTCCTGGACACCATGTCTGATGCACTATAATCAATAAATAAGTTTTAACCTGGCAGCTCCCTACAAAGTTCATATGATGTCTGACTGAGCTGATGAGAATCGGGCAGGTAATGGTCCAGTGAATTTACAGAGAGGGAGAGGACTTCTTGTGTCCCTCTTTCTATCTGCTCTATCACCTGCTGTGTGCTACATGTGAGGAACAGCAGGTTCAGACAATGCGGCCTGGTTGTCCTGACATTTTCTGTGTCAGGAAAACTTTGTGTGTCAGTTCATCTGTGAAAATAGCTTTAGACACACAAAACAATTAGCCTGCAATTTTTTAAAAGACAGCAAAATACAAAGTTGGTTCTATGTTTTGTCCCTCTGTCCTTTACCTTTTCCTCTTTTTCTGACCACCCATCATCTTGACCATCCTGCTGGAGAAGCAAGTTGTCGCCTGGGGTGTGGAGAGAATATGCTATTTAGTTATGTACATCTGGCCCAAAGTATCATCAGATTTTCATTTCAAAAAGCAGATAAAGCAAATAAGACAATTAGATTAGATTTTTGTTGTTTTTGTTTGTTTTTTTGAGAAAAATTATTAAACTTTACATCTGTGGGAGGTATTGTATATTATATATGTTAGTATAGTGGTGTATATGGTGTTGGTGCCTTTGTGCAGTAATGAGTGCAAGTAAACACTGGTGGAAACTGTTCATCAGACCTGCACACTATCTTAGAGAAATTCTGCAGGCCTGACTCTCACCAACAACCATAGGATATTATTGGTGAGAGTCCTCACATGACCTGCTCACTCCATACCTTCCCACAAGATTTCTGTTGGATCAAGGTGTCTTCAAGAAGACAAAAGAACAAGCATTGCACTGTATTGCTAGTCATCTATGAGTGGCTCTTCCTTGTTGAGGAGCAAGATAAATCCTGTTTTTCCTTGCTTTTCCAACTTTTCTACTGGAATTTGCTGAACTAAAGAGCTCTGTCATCCGAGGGGAAATGGAAAGCAACATAAGAGCTGTTGTCTTACAGTATGACTCACTTTTGTGTATTAAGTTGCCTGACACGTGTCTTCACATATTCACCAAAGATTAAAAAAAAACATTTTCACCCAGGCCCAAACCATGACACTACCACCACCATGTTTCATGAAAGTGATGCGTTCTTTTCTTGGAAAATAATGCTTCTCATTTAAACTCATCCAAAAACACTGTTCAAACAGCCTTTTGACGTGTCCACATGATCTTTAGCAAACTGCAGATGAGCAGCTGTGTACCTTTTGGAGAACGATGCATTTTGTGTTGTGCAGCACTCTCCTCATGGTCGATTCAAGAACATTAATATTGGCTGATGTGAGAGAAGCCTTTAATTGTTTTGAAGTCCCCCAGGGTTTCTTTGTGAGCTCCTAGAGGATTACATGCCTCGCTCGTGGCGTGATCTGTGTTGTTTGGACGCTCCTGGGGAGTCCAAGAGTGGCGTTGAATTTTCTCCATTTTTACACAGTCTGTCTGTCAGTGGATTGATAGAGCCCATACTGTTTTTATCTAATTTTATTTTTTCCAGTCTGATGAGCATCAACAACTTCACGGATGTCCATTCACATGTGACTGTCATCCCACTGATTAAAACCATCTGACTGTAAATGAATTTGGGTTTTTCTCTCTCGTTCCTGTTATCACTCGTTATGTCCCAGTGCTCAACCTCTGATGGATTACACAAAATTAGGATGTACATTACATTTCAATTTTTAAACAGTGGTCACCACTGTGGTTTTTTTAATGTTATTATTACCTGAATTAGCTGAACTAATAGAATTTCTGACTGGCATAGATCCTAGATTATCTGGTCACTGTGAGCGCAGCCATGATTGCCTGCCTGCTCTGTATTCGTCCTCTTTATAACTGCTGACGTCAATCAAGCTACCGCTTTCAGCGATATTTCAGCTGCACACTGAGAGGTAATTAGAACAATGATTACCAGCATCCAGCAAAAGAGTGAAGACAGAGAAAGAAAGTGCTGACATGTGTGGGGTGAGCTGTGCCAGGCTCTGAAAATGTGCCCAGGCAAGCACATGTATGATGAGGCTTTCTGAGTGCACACCGGCTGCCTCTTGCGCTGTGCAGTAGCAGGTGGGTATAGTCTACATGAGGCCTTCTGCCATCTGTAGCCCCAGGTTTGGGCCAGGTACACAGCAGATATTTGCATCTGTGGGCAAATAGCTTGCACACATATATATACAAATATAGCCCTGTGCATGTAAATCAAATGTGAACGATTGGGAGAAATATCAATGAAATGCCATCTATTTGGGGGGGGAATTTGAATTTTACACACCCACTTACACAGCAGTGCTCAGACACACATTAAGCGACCACAGCTTCAACCACTAAGTTGACTGCAAGTGTCCTATTTAATTAATAGTCAACTAAACTTGAAGCTTACACTGCAACTGCTCTTTTGCAGTCAGCGGTCAGCGGATGAGGTGACACGTCATTAAGAGTGTAAATAATCCTCAGGATGCCCCAGATGCCACGCTAAAGACTTTTGGATCTGGATCATGTTGAAGACATCTGGCTGGCTCTCCGATGAGATGAGCCTCGTGCCCCTTAATCTGCTTCTAAATAAGATTAGGATCATGCTGGGATCAAATCCTAGCATTGATAATCCACACGAATCATTTGAACAGATAGCTGATTAGGGTATTATTTTAGGAGTGGTAATTTAACCAGGGAGATTTTTTTAAGATTAGATAAAATGGCATTAAAAAAAACGTCACTCGATCTAGAAAAAAATCATTGATTGAGTGTGTGTGTTCCAATACAAGTTGTATGGATCACTTCTTCACTTAATGACGCCCGAATATGTGTCACTGTGCATATGGCTGCTACTTTAAATGACTTCCAAACATTTAGAAGGGTTTAAAATATTACACTTAACAGCTGCTTCAAGTGCAAGTTAATCCACCATCCCCTCCGTGCAGTAATCTAATGGCCATTTCCCCGAATGCATGGTTGCCATTATTTGATTTATGAAGAGAATATCCCTTTAATGTTGGAGATATGAGATTTGGTATGGCCTTGTTCTTAAATCTAGAAAAATTATGTTCCCAGAATAAGGAGCAACAAGCTGTCTGTGTGTGTGTGTGTGTAGGGGGGGGGGCATTTTATAATTGGTCTGTGGATGTGAACTGAATTTAACAGCTGTGTCTGCTGCTGAATATACTGCTTCATTATAAAGAACACAGCACACTGTAAAAGAGCTCTGGAGGGGTTTCTCGCAGTACAAATAAATTTGGGGTTTCCTAAAATTCCTGCAGAGGAAAAACATGTTTTGAAGGTGCCATGATCTGAATATCACATATGTATGCAGCTTATGCTGAACAGTAAGTGAAATCTGTGCCGTCCTGTAAACTTCCTAACAACAAAAAGATCCCCTGATACAAAAATGCAATTATTCTTATTCTGTATGAAACAGCTGTTTTTTATGTGTTTGTTTTGTTTCAGTGCAGGGACAAACGGGACCCGTAAAGCTACGTTAATATGCAGCCGTGATGAGACCTTATGTAAATCTCGTCTTAAATTGATCTCAGCGTGCTGTACTTGCTTTTCAGTTCACATGTATGTTTTGTGGAGGGGCTGCTGCTCATGGAGATGCAGGCACATCAAACCAAAACAGGGCTGTAAAACTCTGGGGCTGCGCTATTTAAGCACAAGGCCACCAGACACTGAGGGTTTGTTAATTATTTACTTTTTGGTCAGTCAAAAATCAATCAGTCGACTCAATTTAAACAGGGTCCACAACATTTGTTTGATAAATTATAGTGTTAAGTCTGCGTGATGTAAAGGCAAATTTGCATTGCAATGTTGCTGATAAGATTTCATTGCCTCTCTGAGCTAGTTTGATGATCTTTTTAAGTATACCAACAAACTAAAGCTCTTTGACATCATTATGAACTTAATTCTTATCTGTTACACCCCAAAAACAGGGGCATTGCTAGCATTTTAGTTAGTTTAGTTTAGTTTTCTGTGGAGTGTGTCTAAGAGGACCAAGTGAAAATCAGTGAGTCCACAGTAAGTCATAATATTGGATCAGAAATAAAGGTTGGAAAACACTTGGGACAAATATTTCAGGCTCATGTGCAAACCTGTGCCTTCATATAGATGGTATTACCTAAAAGGTGGGACTGCACAAGATCTCCTTTCTGCATTAAAAACAGTTTAGAAAAGCAAAACTCATAATCCTAGTTAAGTAACAGTATGAAAAGTTTAGCAACATAATATACTCAGTATTCAGTAGTAAAAATGGCTTTTTCTTCATGAGTGCAAAAGTACACTACTGTGCAAAAGTCTTGAGCCAACGCTGGTTGTTTTCAAGGAGTCAGACTTTCTTGTAATGTTAAGGCCTTGAACCACTTTGAGGCTTTTGTTGAACATTGGCTGTCTTTTTTTTTTAAATTTACTTTCAGTCCAGTCAATGTACCTGACCATATTTTTTTAATTTCACAAAATTAGGTTTTTATTTGTTTTCTCACTTACAAAAACATATAATTTGTTCCAATTCCTTTAGCTTAAGTTACAAAAAATGAAAAGAATAACACAGTTTGACGGGCATAAATAGTATTTTTGGACCAACAAGGTGATTCACTAAGAGCTAAAAACTTGCTGTAGATTACACTACCATGACATACTGTGAGCCCTCAAAAAAAAGTTGGACAAATGGAGGGCAAAGGAAGAAATGACAACTTAAAAAAAAAACTAATTAAGACAAACAGTATCTAAAAGTCATGTCCTTAAAAAAATAGAAAAAATCCGGTAAAGACCTGACACAGAACCTGAGAGATGCTTATGGTCCTTCAGCTGACCTGTCAATTTATCAGATATGTTCTCGGTGGCTATAAGTGTGGCTATTAATGAGGAAGAAAAACAAGGAGATGATGGAAATATGAACACAAAAAAATCCCATCAGTTTTTGCTCTGGCATGTAGTACCGTCCACAAAGTGTCATCTTCTAATCATCTTAATTTTTCAGTGAGCAAATGATCCCAAACACACTGCCAGTACAGCAAAAGCATGCATGGGTAGAAAAACACACAATGTAACACTATCAGTCATGGATTGGCCTCCCCAGACCCCAGATCATTAAAGCAGTTTGGGATCATCTTGACAGAAAACAGAACAAAAGGCAGAAACATCGAAAGAAGAGCTTTGAATGTCCTTCAAGAAGCCTGGAGAAATAAATAAATGACATGAAAGCTGAGTAAGAGATTTGAGACTGTGTTGGACAATAAAGGTGGTCATACCAAATATTGACTTTCAAGCTTGCTGGAATTGTAAGAGCTTTGTTTTTGACTTATATCTCCAGTTATGTTTCTACACATTTCAACTAATAAACTATTTCGAATTTTCCTAGCAAATATTTAAAAAATGAAGGAAGACTAAAGAATTCTGCACAGCACTGTCCATCCATCCATCCACTTTCTTCTTCTTATCTGGGGCCAGGTAACAATGGCACCAGCCTAAGCAGAGAAACCCAGACCTCTTTCTCCTCAACCAGTTTGTCCACATCTGGGGGAACACCAAGGCATTTCAAAGGCACAATACTATGCATTATATTATTAGGTTATAATTAACAATTCATTAATGGGTATATTACTTTAATTGTTTTACATACTGGAGGATTGTGTAAATAACACAACATGTAATAATATAGCATAATAAATTTCTATAGCTTTAAAAATCAGCAAAAATAAAAATGAATCTCTTCAGTCTCCTCAGCCTATGTAGAGAGAGGGCTGTATGTTCTTGATTTCATGTGTTCAGATTTGTGTGATGTGGGTGAAAGGAATTGAGCTACACCAGATGTGAAGTCCTTGAAGGCAGCTAAATAGATATAAAACTCCAGTGGGATATTTGGTTTAAATACATCCAATTATTTATTTAGCTTGCACGAGAATGAAAGGGAATGAAAGAATGAAAAACAATGGTATAAAGAAAATGACATTAGCCCAAAAGGTGAGCCCTGGGGCGCATCGTGCCAGAAAGAAGGTGTCATTAATTGAAAGTGAAAACGTTATATATGACAGTTAAAATGAGATGTTCAGGGCAACGATACCAAACAAAAAGAAGCTCTCGCGCTCTCGCTCTCGTGCCCAGAGGGAGAAATGCTCATGATTAATATGTCATGGATTACTCATACCAGTGGGGGGAGCTGTTCCATGTGTCTGAGTGAAAGACTGTCTGGTTTCCAAAGAGGACACCCTTCCTTTTTTGTTCCTCCCTAAAGCATAGTCACAAGCTGAAGGAGAATACAGCACTTGTTTTTGATTTCATAATTCTGCTCCATTTACTGCAAACAAGCAGTCACTTTTTATGCAGGGAAGAGCCTTCCTCAAAAAGGAAAGCGGTGTAAATGTCAGACTTTTCACCTTGATATAATACTCTTTTAATTCCCCATCTTTTTTTTAAAGCAAGGACGTGCACTTTCCCCGCTTCCTTGTCCTCTAACGATGCATACAGTCACAGAGTTTATTTTAAGCAACTTGATTTAGGGCTTTAATCCTATCTTCTGATTCCCGGCCACAAAGTGACATCATCTGTCCGTATCAGGTTACAGATGTTGGGCTCTGAGAGTGCTTGGATTTTAGCAGACGTTATTCCAAACAGGAAAAAATGTTACAGAGACAGCTTCAATAGGCATGGATATAACACTGCTACTTGCTCTCTGCAACCTGAAAGTACAGGATTAGGAAAGAGGTAAAAATATCAAAATATCACCTATGATTTGGAAAATGTATGGCTAACAAATTCACAACTGTGATGTGAATTATAATTAGGGTGTTCTTCTTCTCACTGTCGCCAAAGTGCTTGCTCATGGGAGGTCATATGACTGTTTTGATTTGATTGTAGGGTCTACCTTACAATATTAAGCGGACTGCTGTTGTGATTTGAGGCTTTATAAATAATTGAATTGATTGAATAGATTAATCTACCCCCCCCCCCCCCACACACACACACACACATGAAAACTCTATAAAACTCTCTCTCTCCCTTTAGTCATATATATGTATATGCCTAAAGCTGTTTAATGGGCTAAAATGTCATTTTAACCTGTAAAGTTTAGTGAGTTGAGGATTGTTTAATTATTCTCTTTGCTTGTCACATACTACTACTCAATATACACTCATTACCAGTTTGATTAACTTTAGTGAGTGTATATATCTGCAGCTTCCGGTGGCCATCCTTACTGTATGGAAATTAGCCTAGCCACCTCTGCTAAACAACAACAACAACAACAAAAAACTGTTATTCTGAAGTCTTCCATATCTGTCCTTGCAGTTTTGTTGAACAGTATATTGAGGATTTGAAAATGAGGCGTAAGTATGGCCAAACTATTTAAAATGCCTTTCGGTTTGCCTTTTTATTTATATTTCATGACGTTATTGGCTTTTCAAGTTTTTTCCAAGATGGCGCCTGTCTAATGGGAGTCTGTTGCTAATTAGCCACCAGTGCAAACCTCATAGATAAAAATAGGATGTTGTGAGGGGCACAGATTAATGAGCTGCGAGTCTCATGTATTATATCTTTATGTGATAGTGGGTCGTGATATTTAACAGCTTGTGTGTGGTGCTAATTAGTGAGACAGAGTAACACAACTGAATATTGATATGAAGTATATCACTAAAATCTTAAGGAGATGAAGACTTCATTGATGATGTGAATTTGCTCAATATTTTGGCAGATATTAGAGGAGGAGGGCGGATCGATCCAGATATCGGTAGTACTAGTGCGGACTGATACTTTGCTTCTATTCTGGAAGTTCAGTATGTATCCCACTGAATTGCGTGAAATGCCTACATTTGAAAAATATATACTTCCAACATTAAAAACATCATGATCCTCTGTGTTGACTGTCAGGTCTATTTTATTTATTGCCTATAAAAGATTTAAACAACAGAAGTTGTGCTTTTAGGAACAGAAACCTTAACACTCCTGGTCTCCAAAAGTTTTAAAATGCATGAAAAACGGAAAGGTGTGTTAACTAGTCAGTGTGGAAAGTAAAAACACAGTGATTTAATGGTATTTAAAATGTGTTCAGCATTAATTATATTTGCAAGTCGATGATGATTTGTGTCATAAATCATGGCACACTGCTCTCCTTCTAACTTTATAGATTAAAAGTATCAGTAAGGGTCAATACTGGCGCTGTGTTTACTTGGTATGGCACACCACTAGCGGAAATGAGGTGCTGTCGCTGCTTTGCACTCCCACTCCATATTTTAGCTTTCGCCTGAGCGCAAAGAAGCGGCCCATGATCCAAACCTCTGTGAGACTCCACGCCCTGTTTTCCGGGGAGCCCGTGGAGATCCAGCCCTACAACACGCTGCTCCTCTTACGTCCCGTCCGCGATCAGTGAGCTGGCCGCGGCAGAGATTTCTCCTTCGGCTTGGATCTTATCTTTTACTCCAACTGAGCTCTTTCTAGTCTTTTGCGCGCTCGGCAAATGTCGGGAGCGGTATAGTGGACGCGTCTGTGCCGAGTCGTGCGCAAATCTTTCTGAGACTGCGCCTCCGTGGCAATGGATTGATTTCAGTGGTTTTTTCCCTTCCCCAACCTCTGCCTCGACCAAGTTGAGAAAACAGTGTGTAACCTGCGGCTCTCTCCTTCCAGCTACATGTTTCATCCGGCCAGTTTTAAAAGTAGCCTACCTGGCTCCGGATGTTCCTGCACATTTTAGGACGTTGAACTTTTTTTTCCTTCTTCTCTTTGTGCATTCACAGGAGGTGGACGGGGATTTTAAGGATTTATATATATTTATTTATTTAAAAAACAAAAACAGCTTCTCCGGGGTTCTTAAAGCCTGCAAAGATTTATTCGTGAAAAGTGATGGCCGAGCGGGGAGCTCTGTCGCTCCTCTCTCTCCTCTGTCTCACCTTTCTCTACACGGAGACCACCGCTGCAAAGCATGTCGACAAAGGTAAATGCCCGCAACCCACTAATAGTTGTGCTGTGTGTCTGCTTCTTCGTGCCTCGGTTGGAGGAACTTGCCTGGGTTGTCTTAGAGGAGTTGGAATGGAAAAACGCACGGAATGTCTCGGGGAGGGGGGAAATCAGACAGGGGGTTAGGTAGCTAATTCTGCGGCGTTCGGGTCAGACACACTTCCATATTTAGATAACTTTAAAAGTAGGCTACTTTCTACTACAGGCACACTGTTTAATCCGAGACCAGCCCCTCTTCCGAGCAGCAAAAGCAACACGCTTTCACACTCCCTCCTTTTGTCTGCGTGGAGGCTGTTGAGGCAGAACTGCTGATAGGTTTCTCCGGTTGTCTTTCAAGCCATTGCCAGACATGCGGTGTAGTTGTGTTCATGAGCGTGTCTCTGAATTATGTGCAATAAACCTGCAAAGGCCAAGCAACAGATTCTGCTTGGTGTGTTGGAGTCTATCCATCAATCTGTGTGAGACAAGGTGTGTGTGTGTGTGGTCATGGAATTTCCGGGGGGGCCGCACACTTACACTATGCAAAGGGTCATTAGTGTTCACTGTCAGGTAATAAGCTGGCATCATCAGTCCAGCGGACATCTCATTACTGGGCGTCAATACATGTTTTGCTGATGGATAAACAGACCCGATTCATTTGCTTCTGTTAATTGTTTTGAAGTGCGGCCACTGCACTGCAGTGTGTGCATGTCGGTAATATATGTTCTTTCAACTAGTAGTATTGTCTCACACACACAATTTCACCGATACTGGGCGTGATTTCTTGTTCTTAGAATAATGAGAGTGAGTGTGTGTGTAAGGGGGTGGGGGGTTCAGAAAAACCCAGCACACAGAGTCTGTTATTGGCACTTGGAGCCAGCGGTGCCTGAGATAAATTGGAGAGTCATGAGGAAAAATGTTTTTCCAGCAGTCATTGGAGTGCACAGCTCCAGCCCTTATCGCATACCCCATCGTGACAAAGTCATATCTTTATCATTTAAGCTGGCAGACCTTATCAAACACAGCAGCATGAGGTCTGGACCAAAAGAAAATGTGGCAGTAACTGACTCTTGTGCAACATGGCCCAATTTTCTCCGTTAATTCTCAGGATATGCAAATAAAAATACTTTTGTGTGTCAAAACAGAAGGTCCGTGCACCTTGTTTTTTTCTTTTTTTTGAAAGCACGCTGTGTGGTTTGTCACTTAAAAAGAATGAATGTGCAAAGAAAGAGAGAAGAGACGGGCCTCTGCTAGCTGTTGGGCTCTCTTGCGTGTGGAGCCTGATGAAAGACCCTTTCCTGCATGAAAAGAGCTCTGCAGTAGTGGAAGGGGAGATAGAGAGGGGAAAAAAAGCCCCTCCTTGGCTTTGCTGGAGATCAGTACAAAAGAGAAATGGGGGTAGGGTGAAACAGGCCGACTGTCTGGAAAGTAATAAAACCAGGAGATTAAGGGGTCCAGGGAGTTCCTTTGGGAGCTTTGATTGATTCCAGAGAATTGGACTGGGACCCACACGCAGGGAGAGTTTCAAATTACTAATTGTGGGGTCCCCATCTCCGAAAATATCTGTTTATCCAAAACACATTTCTTTGAGGTCCTGAATGTGACCACAACTTTTATCTTTATCAAGGATGGCGGAGTTGTGGTCTTAACTTAAAAAAAAAAAAGAGTTTTGAGTCTGTCTCGTTGGGTTTCGGGACTTGCTGTGTAACGTTGGAAAAACCTGTAAAGGTTCAGACAAACTGCTGCTATTGTTAGCCCTTTCTCCTCTGAAGCTCTTATGATGGAACTTTGAAAATGTCTCAAGAAGTTTTAAGGGATTTTTTTGGTAAACAAGTACCAGTTAGAGGAGATCCATTTAGGCTCTTCTTTATCTCGGGGTTTTCTCTGTAATCCTGCTGGGAGGGAGCTGAGTGCTGATTGTCTCCCACAGGACAATGCAAATAACTTGCTGAAATGTGTAAACATTTGGCAACCCTCTGCGCTCGCATTGCTCTCTCCAGGGTTTTATCCTCACATACCATCTTACATGCAACGCTGCTCAAGCCTCCTAAACAACCTTTCTTTTCTTTTGCGTGTTTAAGTTCTTCTCTCTGGACTCTGCTGCTAAGAACATAATTTACCACCTTTGTTTTGTTGTTTGGGAACGCCCTGGTGGTCCTAAAGGAAGGCTTAAAGGTGGATCATCAACCATGAATTTTCAAGAATAATTCAAGCATGACCCTCCGTCTGCTCTTTAATCTGTTCACAAAATGTGCAAAAATGTCCTCTTTTATCCATTTACACAAACTTCACCTCAAAAATGAACTGAGTCTTTTCCACAGGTCCACATGCTATTGTGATGATTTGAGAGGGGCCATGATGCAGAGTCATCTGCTGTCTCTGCTGCATAGAGTGTGCTGTTTACTGATCATTTATTTATGGGCTCCAATAGCTCATACTAAGTCCTAATGACCTCCATCCGCAGAGATACGGATAATTGCACATTTGGCCAAGTATTTGATTCATCTGCTTCACTAATGAAACCACCCCATTAGGCTATGCTACTGATCTGCAATTGCCACTGATGTGAGGGCTCAGTTTGTTGCTGCTCTTATGGCATAGTTGAAAACAACAGGCAGGTTGTGCCTTATTCCTTTTGTTCAAGGTTTGCAGGGGCAATAAAACAAAAAGCTGTTAATGAAATGATTTTTGCTAAGAACGGCGACAGCAGTTTATCACATGTAATTGGCAGCGTGAACGGGTGGATCAATATTCTCTGAATGCATGGCTTAACAGCTGCTGTTGCTTCTTTTAGGTAGTTGGGCTAAGTGTAATCACCCCCTTTCAGCTGTCCGGAGGCCGATTTATGATCCAGTGTTGGTATTTGTTTGCGTTTCTTTGCTCCTTTGCAGAGAGAAGCATTACGTGAAAAGTTTTGGAAGGGTTAGAGAGGCAGAATTTCACGCAGCCCTCTGAGCTAACAGTGCCCGCTCATAAGCGATGGGTGTGTTTAAATCACATGCCGATTGGTTGAATGGGTTGAAGCTGGAGAGGACAATCTAAATTTTAAACAGCCAACCCGGCTACTACAGAAGTCCTCATTTCTCTCTCTAGAGAGAAACTACAAGGATCAGTCAAAGCTGAAATACCAACAAAAGTAGTCGTCGTTTCTAGCAAACCGTATAAATGATGGGTGTAGTCACTGTAATGTCACCATAGCTAGTGAAGTACCATCATAACACATCTATAACAGGATTTTCTCCGTTGAAAATGTGGTGTTTCGTGAAACAAAAGAGCCCTCATTGACTAACGCCTTATAAATCACAAATATTACTTAAATATTACAAATATTATTAAATTATTATTTACAAGACAAACTTGATGCCCTTTTCATGAACCTGCGTACTGAGGTCACAAAGCAAGTGGATGTTTTCCAAATAAACTTCTGTACGAACACAAGCTGTCGCCCCCTGCTGGCCTTCGAAATTAATGCAGGTCAAACATACACACTTTACTTTTCAGGTCACGAACCTGTGACAATCTTTTATACTGTCTATACTCTATAGTTGTTCCACGGGCAGGCATACACATGCTCAAGCCTTCTGTGGCTAACCAATAGTTATTGTCTTTTATATCATCACATACGGTTCCCAAGTTCGTTAATTAGCTCATAAATTGCTCATATTTAAACACTGCCTACAGCGTAGACCGAACTTACAAGATTGAGAATCAGAAGAATGTAGAATAAGTAGAGCATCCTTATCACATTTGATCCAGTTTCTTGCCATATAAAACTCGGTGTCAGTTGTGAGTTTGAAAGATTTCTCCATCAGACTAAGACTCTATTAAATTTGAAAATTTCCCCCTCCTTGTTAATTGTTCATAAGAGCTGTTGCTCTGACATTGTTGGTCTCCGTTTGGGGCATAGACTAGACTGACTTGCTGGTTGCTGTGTTGCTGAAGCAGAGCTGCTTTGAGCGAAGCGAATCCAAACTTGCATCATGGTCTAAAACCCCGAGCAGATCATAGGCAAGCATATAGCTGTAGCTGCCCCCCTGCTAAGATGAAATGCTGCTTGTGTTGATGTGTTGCAGAGAAACACTAGTTTCTCCTACTCCTAGACATTCAGTGGCCTGTATCAGGGTTCTGAGTTTTCCACTATACTACGTTACATGTAGTGTATGTAGTCTCTTGTTTTTTGAGTTTAGTAGGCAGATAAAAATGAGGTTTTGCCTTGAGGAGTGCAGAAATAAACATTAGCATTTTGGGGGGGAAGTGATGTGTAGCAATGTTGAAGGTATTAAAAGCCAATTTTTCTATCAATATGAGGCATAGCAGCTGTCGTTCAAGTTAACTTTATTCGTCATGCTGTTTGAATGTTAAAGAGACCCATGTTCATAGAAGCTGGCTGAATGATGATGTTAATGCTGTCACTGTACTCTAGAGTCGTTTCATATATAAAGGGCTTAAAATGAAGACTTTCCTTTTCTTTATAAAGTCTCTGGTGCTGTCTTCAACCATCATGTTTCTCAGTTCTTTGAAAGCCAGTCTATTGTGTATTACGATTGGTCAGTTCACAGAAAGGCGCTCACATCAAGTGCGTCCTTCTTAGAGCTGAACTTCTCGGCTCAAGAGGTGCTCCTGCTGTGCCTAAAAATATGTCAGACGGTGCACCTTTCCACTTCGACTACCGTCTGCCGTCTTTGTGTCTGCTCACCCTTTCATGTCAAAACAAAGAAAGCTGGGGAAAAAAATGCTTGGACTTTAAAGAGGCTGACGAGTGTCTAGAGACCATAAAGCTGTCCATACTGCCCTGTGTGAAGACTCTTTTGAGACTTGGTAACCTGAGGGACATTACATCAACAGCATTTATATCCTTTACTGGAGACTTCCTGGAAACACATTTGCCTCACTCATTTTCACGCTTCCTTTTACGTCTATTTTAAAAATAGAACAGAATGCAAAATTTCTACTTCACTGTGCTGCAGCCAGGCTCTCCAGGCTTCCCCGTTCCTCTGTGATTGAGTGATGCTCCGGCTTAATGACCTTTGGGAGAGTGGAGGGTTTTTGTTTTTTTTCCATTTTCCTCAGGCTGCCTCAAATAGCAGCAGTATGAGCGAAGCATACGAAGAGGAGACTGAAATTATGGCTATGTGTCAATAAGAGCCCGGTTTCCCATCTTGGTCAGTGTGCTTCAGTGCACTTAAGGCAACTGTGTGTGCTGTGGGGTTTGTGCAAGCGAGTATCACTGGCTCAAGACCAAAAGCTGGAAAGAGCTGCGTTGTTGCGATGGGCCACGATCTTGACGATGTTTTCAGCTCAGCAGGACGTCTGTTTTTGGAGAGTTGCAGATTGTGTTTAGCCTACCTTGAAAATAATCTAATAAATAAGAATCAAAGAAAAATCATCATAGCGATCTTAAAGGCGTCTTTTCAGAAGATCCTGCAGAAATTAACCTTTTGATAGAATTTACCACCCCCCTTTTTTTTTTCTTTACCCTGTGATCATTTATTTTTCTTGCTTGACTGCAGATATTTAGAATATTATTGTTGTGTGTAAAGAGTTTATGTTCATTCAAAAAATAAACTGCATACAAATAAGAATCATTTTGGCCCTTTTTATTTATTGAAGTGTTTATCCGAGCAGCACTTAGGCCTGTAAGTGAAAGTTGTCTCACTAACGTGCTGTAGTCTTGCGTTTGGATGTTTTGTAATATTTATGACCTGCTCGACTGCAGTTCCAGCCGGTTGTGTTCTTCGGGACAGAGTGGCATTGTCCAGTCGTTCACTGCATGCAGTAAAATCACAGAAGCCAAGCGCTTGCGATGCAGTGCACGTCTTTTATAACTGCAGCGTGACAGCAGCAAATGGAAGGACGCGTGTACTGATGTTAGATTTAAGTAGTGAACGGCAAAAAAAGGAGTAGTTTCCCCTGGTTTGGTGTTCAGGCAAAACCTTGAAGGATTCCGGGGGAATCTTTTTACAAGCACAGCAGGCCAGCGAGAAGTTTTCTTTTTTAACCTAAAAATTTTTCCTCCAACTTTTGCTATTTTGGTTCCCCTGAGCTCCTGTCGTGGTGTCTCCTGTCGGTAGTGGCAGCTGCATAGGATTATGACACATGCAAGCTGTGCTTGTCAGATGAGCCTCAGCTAATGAGTGCAAGGCTCTTATACACAAAACTGTTTTTACAGCCCCGGGGAGCATATTACAGGCATTTCCTATTAAAATAAGATCTCTTAAACCTTTTTTTTTTTTCTTTTTTTTACAGTGCTTAAATTTCCCTGTCCCTAAAACTTTTGTAAATCCTTTAAGGTTGTATTTATTGTATTTTTATGTAAATACTGGAAAAATGTAATAAAGCTGAAAGAACTGGAATAGCAGTTGTGGTTTAAATCTTTAAAAGCAGATCTGAGTGTTCCTGTCCAGGCTTTTCTAGTCACTGTTAGAAGAGTTTGCGAGAACTATGGCAAGATGTCTCTGTATTCAGAGACTTTCACTTGAAGCAGTCTCACGGTTGCATCTCTTAACAACTACATGTGAAGGACATTTAAAAAAATTGTCTTTTCAGAAGGAAGCACATAGGATGGAAAAATAGCAGATATCTGAAGTATAAGTGGAATGCAAAACAAGCAGACGAGACTCGAACATCCACGTGGGTTGTGCTTATTACTACATAGGGTTAAATGTTAGATGGCATCACCTTCTTGCAGAGGTTGGATTAACCCACTCTCGTACTGTCAGTCGTTGTTTCTAAGAATCTTGAATTTGATTTGGTGTCATTTATATTTTTAATCTAACTGTGTGGTGTCGAGTTTCATTCTTGGCAGCAGTCCTGGTTGTAAATTAAGAGAGACTAATACTCTTTCTTGAAAGATGGATTAATAACCTTCATTTGGGTGCACTCTACCTGCTGGAGTCCCAACATCCCGCAGTCCTCAGACATGAATTTATTCTCTGCTGTCTTTTTGGAGGACATCCAGGGTGTGATGAATTAACCTGAAAGTCTTCTCGGTGGTGTAGTTCATGGTGTAGTGCAGTAGTTAAGTAGCTCGTGCTTCAGAGCGACTACAGGCAAACAAGAATCGATGCAGCTCCTCCAATATAATGATTTTTTTGTTCATCATAAACGTGCAGTATGGCTGATGCAATTTGAATCATTAATCCCAACATGAGATTGCTCTAATGGATTGTGTTTGATTGGGGCTGAACTACAGTGTTGTGTTTAACATAATCAATGTTCCTCTGCTCATATCACTGGTGCCCAGTTCAGCAGATCTTGTATGTTGGAGAGGTTTCATATACCCTTATAAGGTATCAGTCACCCATGTACACAGAGAGGCTCTCAGCCTTCATTCAGTCAAAGGAACATTGACTGAATGAAGGCATTTGTTGAAAGGGTGTGGGGGCAGTCAGTCACAGAGAGAGGATTGTGAGCTGTGCTCAGTGGAGCTTTCTGCCTTCGTCTTGTGCACGGCCGTGGTTCTTGGCAGCTTTAGACTTGGTGGGATGTGTGTGTATGTTTTGGTGGGTATTTGTATATAGGCGTATGCCACCCATCTGGGGTTGAACAGCTGTTTTATCAACAAGCTTCAGAGAGCTTTCCCGGCTTGACAAAAACTAGCAGATATTTGCATCTACTTTCACAGAGAATGAATAAATGGGACTGCTTTCACATAACTTTGCCACTGTGGTGTCACTGATCGGTGAGATTAACACTTAATTCGAGAAACATAATCATGGACGGATGCATTGATCGCCACACTCTTTTTATTTTTTCTTTATTGTGAAAGTTTAGTTTAGAACAAAATTACAGATTTGCTCGTGGCGGTGAATTGTAAAGACATTGGTAGATGTGTGGTTTGGTTTGTGAGAGAACATTGATTTCTAAAAATGAGTTTGGGAAAATATTTATTTTTAGTCTTTTTTTTTTTTTTTTTTTTGAAGATTGAAAATGTTGCGCTATTCTGGAAAAACCAGATTACTGTCACATTGTGATTGAGTCGATTATTATTTTTATGTTAGCTCTTGTAATCCAGTTCAGTATTGGTGCACAGCTCCCGCTGAAAGTTTTTCTTCTGTCGTTAATGAGCTGTGCCAAATATAGTAAATATGTGCCAGAACAATTCTGTTTGAAGTTGTATTTTCTCCTTCCTGGTGGGTTTTTTGCAAGCAGGGAACTGGTTTGTCTTCTTTCTCTCTAAGAAATCTATTGAAACCACTTAACTTTGAAGCGGAGTTGGTGTGTTAGTGTGCTACTGCTTCTGCGAGAACAGAAGACGGTGTCATTTTTCCTTTTTTTTTTTTTTCCCTTTTGTCCTGCACTGTACTTTTCCATGGAACTGTCTTGGCATGTAAAGCGCATCAGCTTCCTGGATTGTTGAGTCTCAGTCATTAAGTTTAAACAGTTTAGGCTTTAGAGGTAGATCCAGGAGAGGGTTATGTACTTGTCGTGTATGTATCAACCAGTGTCCCTCTTCTTCTTGAAATCCCTCCAGTCAACCTCCCTGGTTTTATTTTGATTTTTACCTGCTGCTATGGTGATCCCTGAAAAAATTCTGGTGGTATGAACCAATGTTTCTGCTGCCAGAGTGAGCTGAAACGATTCTTTGAACAGTTCAGCATTAGATAGAGGCTCCTTTGTGCCACTGGGAGCTCCCCTTTGGCGTGGAGCTCTACCGACTGCAGTGGCTTCTCACCATGTTATTGGAGCCAGTTCCTTCTCAACTCTGAGCTCATCTGAAGCTAACAGAGGTCAAGAGTGACAGCTGAAATGGTGAAATTGCTGCTTTAAGCCTTTTTAATACGCTGCCATGATGTAATGGAATTGGCTGTCTCTTTTCTGCTTTTTTGGCCTTTCACAGTTGAATAAATGTGTCTCTCTGCGGCACTTATTTGAAACATGATGGCATTTCTACTGTATGTTAGAAACGCAGAGCTCTAAGTAACACAGAGCTTGAGCTTTCCAATCAAAATGCTAATTACATCCTGGAATTTGATTTAGAGTACAGGGGAGATGAATACATTTGATCAAAATGTGTGCCCCAAAATGTGACGTGCTCCTTGTTTATTAAAAAAAAAATAGAGAACAGGAGTTCTTAAAAAGGTATTCATTATTTGTGATTTTTGTAGCAAGACAAATTTGAGTAATTATAAGGGAATTTTTAAAATAAATGACTGGTTGTGATATAAAAGATGGAGAGAAGCATGTTATTTTACTGAGAGGAAATGAAGTAACTGCACATTTCTACAGAAGCATTTTTTCCACTGCAGGAACTGGAGGCAGACTTGTGGTGCTGTGTCACTGCTATAGCAACGCCATTTGTTTACCTTCTCTAGAGCTCAAGAGACGAGCCCAGGCATGTCTGAGAGGAAGAGCCCTGTCAGCCTCCAATAAAAATCAATAATGATTTTAGTAAAAGTTGGAAACCGCAAATGTCTTTAACCCTTTAAAGCCGGTCGGAGCGGGCACGCCGGAGGAGTTGTACTTACATCTTATGCCATGCTTGTCCTAGGTCACAGTTTCCTTCCACATATAGCTTTGCAAAAACTGCATAAAAAGCACTTGCAGCAACCAAAACATAATATTTCAGAAACACGCTTTGCCAATCCGATCAGCTGTTTGTAACTCTTAAATTTCTCTAACTAAAAATATATGTTAAAAAAACAAAATGATTTTCAAATTTCTTTGTAGTTTATTGCACTTTTTTGCAATTTATGTAATTACTATGCACTTAATGCATACATATTATTAAAATTTGGGCTATAGTGGTTGTATTGATGTATATCAACTTGAAATGCTCACAGAAATGGCACTACAGCATGTAAAAATATAATATAAGCTCTGGCGGACTTGGTTCTACAGTAGGTCTTAAAGGGTTAATGACTTCAAGCAAAAGCTCACCTTTCAGTACAGCCAGCCGACTAAAAAGGAGATGCTAGCAGCATGTGTTGCTGGAGTACTTGCTAGTTGTGCTCCATATGACGGGAAGACCAAATAGTGGATGGAAATTACTCGCGTGTCTTTCATCCTTTCTTCCTCCCCTCAACCCCAACCGGTCATGGGAGATGGCTCCCCCTCCCTGAACCTGGTTCTGCAACAGGTTTCTTCCAGTTAAAAGGGAGTTTCTCCTCCTCACCGTCACCAAATGCTTGCTCGTAGGGAGTTGTATAACTGTTGGGGTTTTCTCCATATTATTGTAGGTTCTTTATCTTAACATATAAAGTGCCTTGAGGCGGCTGTTGTTGTAATTTTTTTTATTTTATTTATTTATTTATTTCAGTTTTATTGCGTAACATTGTTAATTTAGAAGGTTAAATTACTTTGGTTAATGTTAAATTATGGTGTTAAGCATTTATTTAAAATTTCCAGGGAAATTTCTTGAAATATCACTGTATAATTTTGAGGCTATATCGCCCACATCTAACTCCTATGGTCAGAGCATTTAGCCTCTATTTGGCCTAATGCTAGAATGACTCCGCTCATCCTCACATACAGCACAACAGGGCTTCATTCACTGTTGGATTAAGCCATGTAGAACCTGAGAGCAGCATCTGGGGCGACACAGTCTCTTGAGCTGTCTAAATACAGATGTGACCTTCCTCTGTCTGAAATGGTGGAGAAGGAGGAGGATGAGCTTTGTTAGGACGAGCGGGGAGGTGAGGATTTCTGCCCAGCTTCAAGTGTACCCAAAGAGCAGTGATGGAAAGCAGCTGCATCAGTTTTTCCTTAAACACTGTCCCTTGAACTTTGAACCCACCCCATACCCCCCCTCCCCCTTTTTTTATTCTTCAGCCTGTGGCAGGTCACAGCACGCAGCACCAGTGTGGCTGCATAGTGGAGAGCAGCCAGCAGGGAGCACCTGCAGAGGAATAGCAGGCGAGCAGCATTCCATCACAGGACCCCGAGACACAGATGTCATACGAGACACGAGGGAGGTGGTTGGAGTGGGGGGATGAGCGGAAGGGCCGATGGCAGAGGTTTTGGCATGGTGGGGCAGTAATGGGGTGGGATAGCAAGCCAGATGCTACCAACAGATTCTTAATGAGGTTTCCCATCAAGAACACAGGGAGATGAACATTAATGACTACGGTTAAACTTGTCTGTTCATTTACTCCCCCCTTTTCAATCATGCTAGGATGAGGTGCCCGACATGTTTTGGGCGCATGATAATTGTTTTTTTCCCCCCCCCTCTTTCAACCCATATTCAACTGTTTTTGGGCTGCAAAGAGTGCAGCAGTTATTGGGATGAAATTTTAAAAAAAGGATACTTTTTTTTTCGTTTTAGGGCAATAATGTGAATTGTCAGTATGGTGTAGAGTGGATGCATAAAGATGCAGTTTTAATAGTAATGAGGTGGTGTTAATGCAGAGAATTATATTTGACTGTTATGAACAAATACAGGCACTGCATTGATGAGTGAAGTCACAGCCAGCAAAACACGAAGCTCCCTTTGTTAGTCATTGTCTTTACACAACAAAAGGATTAAAAGTATGTAACAACCTTAATTAAGGGCGGAGATGTTTGTATTTCTCCTGTGAAGGACAGCATGTTCTTGTATAACCTTTCCCTAGCTACCAACAACCCAAGTGCTTGAACTGATTATTAGTCGCTTGGGAGAAAGCAGAAATGCTTTTTCTGCTTGCATACTTCATTTACCTGGAGTGGTCTAAATTAGTCCTGAGTGCATAAGCATGTCACTCAAGCTTTCTGGACACCTGCTGAACAAATTCGCTCAAAGAGCACACATACACACAAATGCACTCGGAGCAAGATCCTAAAATATGTCCTGCAGTCTGTTTCTGCCATATGGCTTATAATATTGTAGTGAAGTGTAGCAAGTCTAAATGAAAATTCACCCAAGATTATCTAATTAAGCAGGTGTGAAAGGAGCTTAATTTAAGATGGCTTTGGCATCTCTCACCAGTCTATGTTCAGTGCTATGAAGCAACAGTTCATTCAGCTGGAAGATGTGAATTTTTAAAAAAATTTTTTTTTTTTTTTAAGCTGGGGACAAAGTCGCACGTTTCCATTTCTCTTCAAAAGAAGATGTCAGAAGTGGTCTCGAGTTATAAAAGGCAGTGGTTTTATTAGCCACTGCTAGCCTGTGGGGAGCTTTTTGTTGCAGAGTGACAGGGGACTTAATAATGAAGCTCTCTAACCCAATCAACCCTGAATCAATGGAGCCCCTCTTTCCCTTCTTTGTCCCTCTCCTGTTCCCCCTACAGTGCCACTGCATTCCCAGCCTGGCGGGGCAGTGTCTCCGGGCCAGGGCCATGTCACGCACCCCTTCTGGCCCCAAACAACCATGGTGGGGGGGTCAGGGGTTCAAGTGCTCCCCATGGGGCAGTGCATTGGATGCCTAGTGACTCTCGGCCCCAACCACTGTCAACACTGGCAATTAATTTCTAATGAGAACAAAAGTAGCTCACCTCATATCTAGTCGTTTGGTTCACTGTTACTGCCCCATTCCCATTTTCCCGTTCTTCCACACCGGCTTTAAAGCAGGGGCGAGGATAGTCTCTGTTGGCTCAGCGCTGATTGTGAAGCGCTCAGAGAACATTCCTTGCGTGCTGCACAGAGGTTGAGTGTAGATTTTATGGGCTGTGTTTCTGCTAGTTCCACAAATACCTGTGGTTCATGTGCATGCTGTAGAAGCTTAACCCCTTCTCATGTGTGACATCTGAAATAGAGCTGCTGGTTATATGATGGTATTACAAAGGCCCCTCTGCTACTGTATATCCCAATAACTGGGAAATCTTGAACAAATCTGCAGCTGGGTCTTCTTTTGTTTTCGTCTTGCGCTTGTGTTTCATCAAATTAGCTAGGTATTTAATTTGCCTTTAAAAGCACATACTGACATTTTGGAAAATTCATTTATTGGTTTCTATCAAGAGTTCAAGTTAGCAGATCGATGTAAATTTCATTTGTATGCACCTAATATGGAAATAAGACTTGGATGGATTTTCCATAGGTTATCACTGAGGCTAGAAACGGAGGGAACAGCTAGTCTCGCTGAAAAGTAAAATGATTAGCTACATGGTACAATTTATCACGTGGCTAATTTGTCTTACTAAGCAGCACAGATTGCATATTTTTGGCTAGAAAGATCATTTCCTTCAGGATTTTTCTTTTTAAAACTGCCTTACTTTATATATACTTACAACTTGGTATATAACACCTTCCTAGTCTACTAACAGGCACCTGTTAGTAGACTGTGTGCGGGATTTATTTCAGGACTTGGGTTTGCTGGTCTAGATGCATATTTCCTAACATCATGTAAGAAATAAGCATCTGTGTTTATAATGCTTTAAAACAGCGCTCCCCAATCCCCGGGCCTCGGACCGGTACCGGTCCGTGAGTCGTTTGGTACCGGGCCGCGAGAGTAGAGGCTCAGGTGTGAAATGTATGGTTTTCAGGGTTTTTTGTTGTCGTTTTTATCGTTAACTCTGTTTTCCTGGGTCTTTTCATGTGTGTTATGAATAAATCTTCTTTTTTTCGGTACCGGTACTAGTTTTATTTTGTTGTATCTATCCGCGACACCTTAAAGGCCGGTCTGTGAAAATATTGTCGGGCATAAACCGGTCCGTGGCGCAAAAAAGGTTGGGGACCGCTGCTTTAAAACACCCATTTTCTATACTTTTATATTGAGGATATGCTATGAGTGTTGTGCTTTTGTTGCCATCCTGCAAAATGTATTTATTTAAACATAACAGAAGACTTGTGCTTTTGCATGCCTTTAATGCTTACTCTCTTCACAGAGCTGTTTTAAAGTTAAATTCATATAGATTCTTTAACATGTTGTAGTTAAAGGAAACTAAACAGTCGTCCTACCCATTCAAAGGTACTTAAAGCGCAGTATCCATGTGTTGTGGTTGTGGCTGGTCAGTGCATCTGCGATCTGTATTGATAAGATTTCCTGAGGGGAAACAATTGTGTGAAATGCAGGAAGCCATTAGGAAGCCAGGGACTCATGACTCTCCCTGCTGAGTAAATAGTGCCTGGGCCTCCCCGATTTCATCCACTTTTGAATGAGCCCAGCACTTGTAACAATAAAGGCAGGAAATGAACTGTACTCACACAGAAGCGTGCAGGATGCTCATTGTGTTCCTAATTGACCAAACTAGGTTGGGTGATGAAAGCAGACTTTTTTCCCCCCCCTTTGTTGGACAAAAATAACTCAAAGGTAGCATACAGTAGGTGTGGTCGAACAAGCAGCTAATGAGGCGGTATTTCATTTCAGCATAGTTTCATTTATTTATTTATTATCTTTAGATCATTTTGGGCTGTTGTGGTCACGTCCTAACTGACCCAGTTTGTGTGAAATGGGACCTCACAGCTCGGACCCATGACTGCCTAATGTTGCCTGGTATTGCTTACATGTGCACATACACGAGCAATGGAGAAAAAATAATAAAAAGTAGTGCATAGGAGAGAGCAGACGTGTCAGCACTTGGTACCTCATGTGCTGTGTGAAAACAATCACTCCCCACTTTCAGCTTGCTTATGATTTCCTAAGCTCATCTGGCTGCAACATCCTTGTTTTTTCTCTGTGGAAGGCAGCCATGACTCTCACCCAGACAGCATTACTTAAGTTGTCACCTGAGAAGCCCTCCTGGGGAAAGTTGTTTTGTCCTTGAGTGTAGACCATAAGCGTATTTAGGCTGATCTGTATTCAGGGGAGATTGGTAATGTAGTAGGGATTGAGGTTATGCCTCCTACCAGTCCTGCCGCTCAAGAGACAAAATTCAGCGTGTGTGTGTCTGTGTTGTGTGTGTGTGTCAGCACGCGCACTTTTAGCCATTAGCTTTTTCTTTCCGTGAACATTGGCTATGCACTAAGGTAATTGTAAACCAAGAATCAAATAAACCAGTTTCTAAATGGCCATTTTGGTTTCATTGTTGGGTAAAGAATGTGCGGCTCTCTGGCCCACTTTTTGTGCTCGGCATAATTGATATTTGCTTTACCCCTAGATTAAGTGACAGCTAAGCAGGTTAGTATTGAGGATTTTCCCCGATTAATTCCAAGAGTCCAATCTGAGCAGGCTGGCCACGCTCCCTGTATCATCCCGAACGTCTGCCTTACCTGGGATTTACTAGCATATGAAAGGGAAATGAGATCAGAGGTGATAAATCCTGCAGCAAAGCCTCCCTCAGTGAAAATGAGATGCCCACATGGTATTGTCTGTCAGCAGGTGCCCCTGCTCTCATTTCTGATAAATTGATTTTGAACATTCAGGTGATGGGAAGTGGGGTAGCCCTACTGAGTGCAGGCTTTTTTTCCCCCTTTGTATTGTGCCTTGTAAAGCTATATGCTCCGGTCTGGCTGTCTTCCTTTTGTTGCAGTAGAGCCCCATTGTAGTGGTTACTCATTCACACCATGTCCACACACTGTTAGGTTCCCCCTATCCCAGCAGATTTGCAAGCAAGTAATTTAGGGGTTGTTAAGTGATTTAGCATCTGTCTTTGATAGGACCCTAGTGAGCCACAACTGCCACCCCCCTTTCCGCCCATCGCTGTCTGTGCCTGTGGCGTCAAGGCCTGCGTTTGAATTTCAATCAGCCCTGGATACATTGTTGTGTTTATTTGAGGGGGATGGGTTGGATGGGGTGTCAGTAGTAGTAGTAACTGACTGTGTGTGTGTGTGTGTGTGTGTGTCAATCAAATATTCAGCGTGACCAATGGGCAGCTCAATGGAGGCTAGTCGGTGTGTTCTCTGGGGGGCACACGTCTTTAACCGATGCCCGTAGGGCGAACTCTGCCCCTCACTTCTTTAGTTGACTGGCGCCACCCTCCCTTCCTCGTCATCCTCCTTCCACAACACAAACGCAGGCGGTGCAATCAATAACGGCCTCACCCTCCTCCTCCTTCTACCACCCTACCTCCCCCCTGCTCCAACCTCTCTTCTCTGCTTTCTATCTATCAGCACAGTGTTTGATGTTGCTTCATCATTCTCTGTCATCCCCCCCGACACCTTGATGTGTGTAATTGTGTTAGATTTGTCATGGTGGCATAGTTATTTGGCCTGGCCCAGCTGGTATTAAGCCAGAGGGCGTTATTCCACGTACCTGCAACCCAGGCATTAGTTGTAAAATATCCGTGGCGTCTCGTTTTATTTCAATGTGGCATTTTGCAGTTGTGGTTCACTTGGTTCTCCCAGTACCCCAAGGTACGTTCCGTCCTTTATTAAGGACCATTTTGCATTTTCTGATTTCCATTGTTCCCAACTCGCTCTGCTTCTTCCCTCTCACCAGGCAGTGAGGCATAAGCGATCTCGCATTAAAAATCCAACCCCACAGCAGATTGGTTGTAGGAAATGAGAGGAATTGATGGGGGGGTGGAGAGAAAGAAGTCTCACACATAAACAGTCAGACAGATGCCAGCATCATAGTAAGGCTGTGAAAAATTGCTTGGAAAAAATGTATGATTGGACATTTCTGGCACTGATTTTTCATTAGCACCTTATTTCTTAAAGACTGCGCTCAGTGTGAAAATATTTGACAGTAACCGTTCTTATTTCCCCCCCAGAGGAAAACTGGCATTGCTTTCCAAATATCTGTTTGGAAAGGAATGCAGTTTCATTTGTGTCGGATGTAAAGATCACTGTGTTAATGTGGAGGCTGCGTGAGTAGACGCACAATGGAATCAGATCTTTATTTGAAAAAAATGGTTTGTTTTTTTTATTGGAAACCTTACCAGTGACGCTCCCAATTCATTATCTTCATCTTCGTTTCATCAAATTGCTTCATCAAACAATCCTCGTCTCCTAATGTAACACTGGCTAATTTCGTTTTGCGAGGCTTTTCTGTGCAACCTGTTGTGCGAGGAAAATCTAATCAATACATTTGTTTCGTGAGAAACAGTGGGGGGATGTAGTGCGAGAGGGGGAAAGATGGTGCGCACAGGAGACTGTGCAATGAGGAAGACGTAAGAGGCACTCTGAGAGAATCCGTCCTTGTCGATTATGCACGCGCTACAACCTTGACAGCCACATTAGATCTCTTTCTCCGTACACCAAACTACCATTAATAATGGATACATCTTTCTAGTTCTTTTTGCTTTCCTCTTCCCCTCCCCCCAGTATTGGCCCTTAAGGCGTCTACCCCTCTTTCCCTACCTCCATCCTGTCCTACTCTCCCCTTCCCCCCTGTCCCCCCACCGTTTCAGCTGCAAGCCCGCTACCCAGGAGCCATGGCAGGTGTGCACACATCTTACATGGTGCTGGCCACACAGCCTGCAGCACCCAAACAGTCATAATCAGACAGGCACACCCACCTGCTTGAGAAAGACCACTGTTGAATAGTTGCGTGTCTTTGCTTTCCCCTTTTTGTAGCGGTTCATGTTATCGGGGTTTAGATGAGGACATTAGCCTGGTTTTGTTTCTCCTGACAGAAGCCCACAGACGGTGACAAATGAATATGACACAAATTCTGCAAAGACACTGAGGATGAAACGGCACATACAAGCTATTGTTAACACTCATCTGCAAGCACAGTGGTAAAAGGCGTGTTTTATTAATATTATTTGCTGTTTGATTGTCACTTTTCGCATCGCACTTATCATCCGATCCAAGATAACGGCCTCTAAAACACAAGCCTGATGCTTATCATCAGTTTTATCTGAATCTAGAATTGTAGGAGTCGCACAAAAGAGGAAAAAAAAGGGAAAAATGGGCACACAATAGCCCAAACCGTAATACACAATCAGTAGGTGATCAGCAGTCAGCAGCCTGGAGTGAATCAGGATCTGCTTCATTGTCAGGTATGTTTAATAGTGTGTCAATCAGCTCATTTATTTGTCCTCTTCATTGTTAGGCCAAAACTGACATCTCACCAAATAATCATTTATAGTGTTTCCCCATTTTACCAGGTATTACAGAAGCTTTTCTAAAACATTTATTATGC
>NW_005187538.1:526499-530940 GCF_000239375.1 Pundamilia nyererei | reverse complement strand
ACACCGGTACCCATCCCTACTCATTACACACTAGAGTTTTGTGCAAGCTAATCTGGCTGAGTCTTAGTTTTTTAGCATGAGCTGATGGCGCATATGAACCCTAAGACTTGTCAATGCATTTAATTCAGTGTGTGATGTGCATGGCTGCCACATTGCATAGATCTCTCATGCACATAACTCCTCATGTAATTGCTTTCATGGGATGATAGGGGATAATAACATGCATTAAATGCATTTTTGCATTTTAAAGGCACTAATGCAAAAACAAATCCTCCCACCGTGAAAAAATAAGAAAATGGGACCTGTGTGTTTAGTGCAGTAGCTTTATGTCGTAACATTAATTCCTGTGGAGGCAGTACTGGCCTCCCAAAAACTCTTCTCTAGTGGTTATCTCAATTTGTTTGGCATATTGAAGAGGATAAACCTGTCCATACCTAAGCTAAAAGAGGCATGAGAAGAGATGATGCTGCGCAAGGAATGTAAATCTCTTTTAGCTTAAAATTTTATTGTTATGGCCCAACAGTAAACGGATAACGTGGTATTGGTGTTTCCTTGGTTTACGCATGCTCTGATGGGCTCTATCCTTGCGATGACTGGTGAATGGTCTGCTATTTAGCGTACTGTGACAGCAGCATCCCCGCATTTAGTGGCTGCATTTATAGGTTTCTGAAATTGTCACTCAGACATGATGTGTATTGAGTGTCTCTGTTGACAGGTGCTATATTTCCTTTCAAAGATGTAACCAAACACAACACCATAAACTGGGCTTGTTTGGATCCTATTGTCATGGATTGTCACGGTCAAACCACAATACAATAATAAAAAAAATCAATGAAAAAGTTGAGCGGAGGGTGGCGTTACACCCACTTGACAGATTAAGGGCAGGTTTACAATCCTCACATGGCAGGAATCCTCTTCCCTTCCCACTTCTCTGGGATTATCCTCTTCTTCTTTAACTCTGTATGTCTTCTACTGTATTTGGGAAGGCATTTGTGTAGTTTAAGCACTGTAGGCTGTTATGTTGCTGAGTAGGATAGTAAGAGTTCCCACTGAAGTGGTGACTTATGGCCTTATTGGTTTAGGTTTACTCAGAGGTCTCACACTCTGCTAACCATATGATCAACCCTCACTGTGTCTGTGAGAAACGCTGTCAGTCGAGCCTTCTACGAAGAAACAGCTTCTCAATTGCCGCTGAATAATTGGTGACCTTTTTCTCTACTGAGGTTCACAGCAGCACACTGTGGAGACCAATCTGTGTGTGTCTGTCAGATTAACACAGTTGTGTATGTGCCTTTGTGCTGAAGCGAGAGGATGCCATAAAGACGGCCGTTGAGGGTTTCGGTCTAGAAGCTGGGAGTGTTGTCTGTTGGAATTTGCTTTCCTTTTCCTCATGGGAGCGTCTTCCACTTCCCACCCGAGGCGATCTGTCTTCCTGTCATCTTATTGATCCCCTCCAATCCTCATTAATATGGGGAAAAGGCCACCGAGCCTGCGATGTGGGGCTAGTAGCTTCTGTTTGACATTGAGAAGGTGCATGAGTGAAATGGAAGAAATGATTCATCTAGCAAAGAATTATATTCTTTGAGCCAGACTACCTTCCATCTCTCCTCTTGCAAAAATGTCTGCCTCCCAGGGAAGGCTTTTACGAAAAGCCCTGCACTTAGGCACGGTGTAAATAAAACTGCAATATCATGTCAGCACAGCCAGCCACGCAGGTGTGCTGGAGATTTTTGACCTTGTGAGCATGGATGACAAAACCCTTTTGAAGCAAAGGGTTCGCAGAAACAAGGGATTTTAATCTTTTAGCATCAGGTGGCCTTGCTGAGCTCAAGTCTGCTCAGAATCACTCCAGTGAATGTCAGCTCTGTATCTAGCTGCATACACTGTAATTTGTTTAGAAAACGGGGATCGGGAAGCAGTTTCAGGTGCATTTTGATTTGTTGAGCTGGCTGAAAATTGAACATATTTCAAATCCACTCAAGATGCTGCATGTGGTTTTTCTTTTCTTTTTTTCTCCCCCGTCCGTCGTTTTATTTTAATTTGCACTTCATTTACATTCATATTGAATTTGTTGTGTGCCATATGCTCCCTGACGTTGTCATGGGATACAAGCCAGACTGATCATTTCCTTTTCGGAGGCAGCTGAGCACATTCATTTGTATTTGTTTAAAGTGATGAGATAAGGAGAGGAAAAGTCTCCCCTCAAGCAATGGGTAAATGTTGGCTAGAATTAAAATGTTAACATTGTGCACTATTACATTTCTGCTTGACACATGCGGGCTGCCAACAGGTATCCTTCAATATAATATCATGCCAACATGCAAAAGATTGTAGTCTGTGGAGAAGGAATGGACAGTTTGCTTGGATCCCATGTCAAACGAGCAGCTGGAGCTTTTGCAGTGTTCCTCTGGCTCGATCCAGGCTTGTTTGAAAATCTCTGCATGTGTTCACTGTAAACCAGAAGTGAAAATGACTGTTTTTGATACACAATAAAATGCCCTTGGAGGCCATGTCCAACACACTTGCCAGGCAGCGCTGGCACAATCAAGAGACTTCTGCTCAGTAATTTACAGCAAAGCTTTTTTCCTTCAACCTGGGACGGCCTGGCAACATTTCTTTATTCATCCCCCTCCTGAACTTGTTAGTAAATCACGGCCATTGTGAGGTGCCAGAGAAATTGTCCATTAATAAGCACTATGCCTAGTCAAGTGGCACAAGAAGCGCAAGGGTCAGGCCCGCCTTCCAATCATTATACCTCATCCACTTCCTAGTAAAAGGCCCCTAGCTGCTCAGCTACAGGTCGCCATGGAGACCCAGGACGGGGAGTGGAGTGTGGGGTGGGGGTTGCTGGGTTGGAGAGCACCGCAGACGACCATTAGCAGCCCATTCTATGGTAATTAATGATCATCCCACTGGCTCCAAATCAGGGCCTGCAGAAAAACAGACAAGTCTGCTCTCTGAGAGCAAATGTCACAGTGGAAAGAACTGTGTCAGTGGACTGGAGAGGGCAGCCGAGGGTTTTTTTTCTCTTTTTAAAATAAATTGATGGAAAATGGTGACATGATGATGACTGCACAAGTGGAATGGAAAAGTAATGGATGTGTAAGTGACTTATATGTTAGATGGTTGGGTGGGTCGGGGGGGGGCGTGGCTGTGGAAAGATATAATCATTCGGTTTTACATAAGCATCCTTCAAAACATCTCATTTCACAAGAACAGAAGAATTAACAAGAAGATTGCCGTTTCCACTCTTTCACTTACTTGACACATTTGACTGGTGTCTATCCCCTTCTGCTAAAATAATCACTTGTCTAATCGAATTATGAGCACTGTTAACATTGCAAATATGAAGCCCACGTTATTGGTTTTCTAATCAAATCTGAGGTCTGCTTGCCCTTAGGGGATTCTCAGTCAGCAGACAAGCAAGGCAGCCAATCAACCAGGCGCAGCGGCTTTGAAGTGCCGGCAGACCAAAACTACCCATCTCCCCCTCGTCCTTTCCTCGAGTAAATAGCCCCTCTCCACAACTGAATTCGCATATACTCAGACACAAAAGCAATTCTGTGGGCGACTGGAAATGCAAAACAAATGCCACACAGATGCCCATGTTTGACGATGCTGATGGAAGTGGACAAGAACATGGAGGAGCACGCTTAACACACAGCGCACACAACAGAACAATTGGTGGCACGCAAGCAAACACCGGCGCCACATTCACGGGCCAGTGCTGCTCTCCCTGACAAGCGTGATGTGTGTGTGCTCAGAAAGTCTGGGCACATAACCCACGCTGACACTACACCTTTATCACACAGACACACTGGGCGGATTAAAAGACGTTGTGCCAGATTCATATGCAGGTCGAAGGCAGGGGTGTGATTGCATCAGTGCATAATTTCCTGGTGTTTCTGAAGTACACTGATTCTTACAAGACAAGCATTCAGCAACTTAAGGTGACAGGTTTATCCTTCTCTTGCAAGTTTTAAGGACGGGAAGGGAAAAAAAAAAGTTCTGACAGCTTTGTGGTGCATTTAGTGTGGGGCTTGTGAGCTGGCCTGCTCACATGCCAACTGTGTTCTCACACATGCTTGATGTTTGCAGACATGTCCGTGTGTTCCATGCAAATGATGGGTGACCAAAGTAGACACACGGAGGTTTTTTGGGGCAGCTGCCATGTATGTTTTTGCGACCAACATAGCAACGATCAGCAGCCTGTAGCAACCAATTGCCATCTGTTGGGAGCTGGCGGTTGCCATGGGGTTGCCGACTTGTCTTTGGGCCTTTGTGAGTGAAGCCTAACAATTATTGCCTTCCCCAAGTGGAACTGCATGTGAAAATGCAGTTGTCTGACATGCATTAAATGGTCTTTACCCTGCCTGTTCCTCAGTATAAAGTTCATGCGATGTTTAATTGCACCCATGTAAAAGTTGTGCGGGTAACCAAT
>NW_005187538.1:482874-526479 GCF_000239375.1 Pundamilia nyererei | reverse complement strand
AAAAATAAAATTAAAGCGTATTTTTAGCTGTAAGTGTGTGTGAAGGAAACTGCCTCCTGTTTCGTGTGTGTGCACTGACTCCATATAAGGAAGGGCAACTGTGGACAGTGTCCTGGTGTAATTCACTGATTCCACGCTGTCTTGCAGTTCCTTATGGCCTCATACAGGAAGTCCAGTTAATGTCACAAGCTTTGGTTGTTGTTATTCTAGACATTCCTTCTAAGGGATGCTGCATCCTCGTCTGTGCCATGGCAGCGAATTCTAGCATGTCTGTCACCCACCGACTCATCCCAGGGGCGCTATCAGTGCTCAGCCTCTCACAGGCATGCATGTACACACTGCGTCCCACTCTCCTAATCCTTCTCTTTCTCCCCTCGCTCTCTCTCTCTCTCCCCCTCCTCCTCTTCTGCCTGCAATTCCTGTTTATCTCCCTTGCTCTGCCTTTGCTTTACCTTCCCTGTCCTCACTCCTCTCTTCTCCGCCTTCTTTGCTATCAAAGGCGGTGGAGAGTATTATCACCTCGAACCATCCTCTCTGTCGCTGGGCTAATGCAGTCCAAACCACACACGCGCAAAGGCACAGAAATGGAAATAAAGTATATACAGAGGAAAAAGAGAGAAGCCTTATCAGCACCCACTGGCTTCAGACCCTCAATTAATTTTGCCATTAACTGAATCCCATTACTCCCACTGCTATTACACAGCCATGACGTCTCACCCTCACTGGTGGAAGACGCTGCCAACACACATGTATTATGCTCTGCCTTACACACCGATGCCAGTTCTGTCTTTTCCAACTGACATCCATTTACATCCTAATGATGGAAGCAAATCCCAGTGCGGTCATGTGACCTGTCACCCTTCCTTGCGAGTCACTGAGCATGTACAGCTCTGCACAGCCCCATCTGCCACCAAATATGAGAGCAGAGGTGTGATGGATAGGGATGCAGACAGGGAACGGCGGTGAAGTACAGGTGAGGAATAAGAAAAGGAAAGCAACGGGGTTATTAAGTGATAAGAGAGTGCATACCGCAGAGATGAGGTGAAAGAAACGGAGAATTGGGATTCTACCCACATTTCTACTTTTCTTTTTTCTTTTTTTGACCCGCTCACAATCTGATGTGTTACTGTGGCCCCTGGGCTACACAGGGACCAGTGGTGAAGCTGTTTACTAGACTCAACGGCTCATTTCCTTTTGAGGGAATCGCTTGTAGCCCAGCCCCTCACATGCCTGATACCGATTTCTCTCCTGCCGTTCACCCTTGCCTGTGTCTGCAGCTCTCTCCCCATCTCACCACAATGTTCTCTGCCACAGCAGGCTGTGGTGCAGAGTAACTCGACTCCATTTTGAAACCCAAGTGCTCTTGTTTTGACTTTCTGACTCGCGGAGAAAGTGATCTTGGCTGCAGGGCAGAGAGGGACGGAGTCGCTTTCAGAGGGAATTTAAACTTCCTGGGTTTGAATTTCAAATACTGCTGATTTTGTTATTGTTTCTGAGTTACTAATTTATCTTCTGTGCCTTTCTGTTTGGCTTTTTTCCCCACCCATCTGGTATAAAAATTTCTTTTCTGTATTTGGAGATAAACCTGCTTGCAAAGCACTCTGCGGTTTTCAGTGAGCTGCGTGCGTTGCTGTGTACTCGTAGCTTACGGGTTCGAGTCTGGTTCAGAGCTTACACTGCGCAGTAGACCATCCCCGCATCACACTGGAAATAGTACAAAGCCAGGGTGCATTTGGCTCAGCTGTGTCCATATTTTTCTGAGACCTCTGGTGATTGAATCCAACCCAGGATGTTGGCTTTTAGACATGTGTAATTATAGTGAAATTGGTGTTTTGATGTTTGTATTACAACAAGAATGAATATTTATATTTAAAAAAAACAAAACAAAACTGAATAAAGCTTTTAAGGAAGCATTGCAGATAAAAGCTGCCTTCAGACCAAACAGTGTCTTTTATCCTGTCTTCCTTCTCTCACCCCAACCGGTCGCAGCAGATGGCCGCCCCTCCCTGAGCCTGGTTCTGCCGGAGGTTTCTTCCTGTTAAAAGGGAGTTTTTCCTTCCCACTGTTGCCAAAGTGCTTGCTCATAGGGGGTCATATGATTGTTGGGTTTTTTTCTCTGTATCTATGAAGCGCCTTGAGGCGACTTATGTTGTGATTTGGCGCTATATAAATAAAATTGAATTGAATTGAATTGAATTGAGGACTACCTGGGGGTAAGTACCCCCTGAGGAGGATCCCTGGGAACCGTATAGCTTCCAAGCCTTTTGTTTTCCCACTGATAATAGAAACTCTAAAGTGATGTAATAGGAAGCCAGTGGTAATGCAATGTCACCTCTTTATATTCTCTTTTGTTTTCCTGTAATCCTACTTCAACTTCTTGATTTTCTACATTGCTTAGCGACGGGTTGCCTGCTTAACAGCAAAAAAACCAGAACAGCTAGCGAGAGATGTGCATATGTCGCTCTCATGAGTCAATATTGAGTTCAATTTCCTCCCTTTTACTGGCTAACATTAAGACATGTTGGCATGCTTCTGCTGTACCAGGTGCTGATTCTGTATTCAAGTGTTTGACCAGTCGATGTTAACTTCATTTTGGACACAGCTGATCTACGTCGCTTTAGCCTTGCTCTAAAAACAGAGTTCCCGGCAACAAAAGCAAACGTCAGCAGCTGCTTTAACTGTGGAAAAACCTCCTAAATATGTAGCACTCTGCTCAATCTGACAAAGTTGCGAAAACACACAAATCTCTAATCCATCCTGCTAATATCATATCCCACTCTATCGTACCATCCCATTGCCTCTGTTCTCCTCAGTCAAGTACGCTATGTAGTACACGCTGTATATATACATGTGTGTTTTTTAGTACCTTCACCCCTCCTTCCCCTACCCTGACCCCTAATTCTGTGTCTCTCTTTCCTCCCCACCCTTGCCCAGGGGGCTCCATAAATATCATTTCATCCCGTGGAGCTGCTGACACGCTGCAAAGGGCCTACGATAAATAATTCACTCCCTCGGTGCAGCGCAGGCAGACTCCCCCTGCTTAGGAATTCAGCATGAGCGTGTGTACATTAGGGTGGAAGGGCTTGTGTTGGTGGTGATAGTACACACAGCTATACCGGGTCAATGTATGCTACATACTAACACAGAGCTTTATGAAGGATTCAGATGATTTAGCATAGGGTGCAGACTACATTAGTCCTTCACATTGATCTTCTCTCACTGACTGCTGGTCAAGCACACCAAAATGTCTCGCCTCATTGAAATGCCGATGTTTCCTATACATGTGGTATTTTTTTCTAACCAGCATCAGGCCAGCACACTTTTTTCTTCCTCTGTGGTTCACAGCATGCGGAATTAGGTTGATCTAGAGGATTGTGCATGGACTATCACCTGCCCTCTTTTAGTACTAGTGCACTGATTTATTGATGATGCTCAGGATTATTAATGCCAGTAGGCTGCTCTTTGCTTACTGAGCTGGCATGAGAGTCAGGCCTCCCAGTATCTAAGGGCCTAGTGATGGAGAGTGGCAGACAATGGAGAAGAAACAGAAGTCAGCGGGCTTTCTGTGGAAGCTTTGAGTCAAGAGTGAGAAAGCCGCGCCAGTCGTCATTGCACGGTTTTGTAGTACAAGTCGGGGAACGGTGACAGACACTTTTCATTTGGTAGTTGGATCTTCCCTCCTTTTTTTCATTCTTTTATTTCCCATCTCACATTTATTCAAGTAAGGGTGTGTGAGTGACAGGACTGAGAAGGAATTGAGGCACTGAAAGTCTGTCTTCTGTCAGAGTATGTGATTAATGCTATATGTGTGTGCATCCTTATATCTGTATGTGGTCTGCTGAGAGTTTTGTGTGTCTATACCACTATTTGTTCTTGTGGTTTTTTTAGCCACACACTTGCTTACCTGCCTTCACGTGGGGAATGCTTAGTACGTTCTTGTCCACAGCCCATTTGCTTTGAACTTAAAAGGCTTTGGTTCAGTTCAAGTCTTTTCAAATATTTCCGAGGCGTGTCTGTCTTGAGATCTGTGCGTCTTTATCGACTGAACTGCAGGTAAGCTCGCTTGCTGGTACTTCCACCTAGATAGATTTTTTGTTTTTTGTAACTACTGTACATAATCTGAGTCTTATTAGTGTGTTTCAACAGCCCCCGTTTGCTCAAGCTCTTCGCCACTCTCTGGTGTAGCTCTTTGCGCTAACAACAGTGTTTTCTTGTTTGTCAGAAGCTTGAATGAACGCTACTCCAATAACACATAAACACACACTTTACTGGCCCACTCGAGCTCCTAATAAACGTGGCAACAAGAAGAAGTGACGAGCACAGTGGCTGGAGGAGGGCAGAGGGCACTATTGTTTGTCTCCTCCTCACCCTCCAACCCTCCACCCGTTCTAATGGATGCCAAGGAAGGAGAGAGAGGCTGGGATTTGATTAGCCTCAAGCTGGAGCGTCTAATTGCCCCTTCCACCAAAGCTCTTCCATATTGAAATGATTTATTCATCATCAAGCTCCAAACGGTCCCTTGAAATGGGCTGCCAGAAAGCAGGATGCTCGATCCTTTGCTCCCCTGCCTTACACTATTGTCTCTGTCATCGGAGAGCATAATGGGCGGGATGTTGCCATTGCTAGTAGGATGTAGGTTGGATGTTTACGGCTATGGTAATGGCAGGCAGTACCATTGTTAAACATTCATTATGTGAAGACTGTCTTGGCAAAGTGGAGAAATAATGCCCCGTGTGCTGCTGCTGTGCCTGCCCTATGCCGCTGTATCATCTGTAGTAGTCGTGGCAGGCCCCCGGACCATAATGGAACAACTGTTTAAAACACAAGTGTGTTTTCTCTGTATTTAATTTACATGGCAAATGTGCTTTTTGTCAACCCCAAGGGTTTATTTAAAGAAACCATACATCTTCAGCTTTAATAGACTGCTGGAGCTGTTCCCCCTTTCATCCCTAAGCTAAGCAAGTTTGTTAAAATACTTGCATCTAAAAATGCTCGGGGAAACTTTTAATCTTAGTGCTTTGCATCTACAAATCAGCCTGCTCTTATCCCTTATCCAAGAACACATTTCAGCACCAGTGGGGCTAAAATCACTGTCAATCCCGAGCCGAAGAGCCTCTTACATAGTTAAATATGCTCTTTAAGGAAGCCTTTCAGCTTGGCTTTTGATATTTAAGCACAAGCAGGCAGTTGCATCGATTCTGAGTTATGAGCGGTGGACATTAGTTGGTTTCACTGGGCGGCCTGAGAGAAATGCGCTAAGGTTCTTACACACAGTTCATGTTTAACTGTTTTTATTTAACAATCTTCCAACCACCCTGAACATCAGTATCCAACCTTAATGTCACTCCGAATGAGCAGCCCCTCAGAGGATCACTTTAACACCTAAGCAAATTGGCTTTCAACAGAGTTATATTAATATGTTATTGGCCACCGGCGAGCAGTAGGTTAAATATAGGATGCTGGTGGTGTGGGCCTATCGAGGTGACCCTGTTACTATTCAAAGGGAAACAAGAACCCCGAGTACTTTGGCCCCGTAGACTTGCTCTTCTGGCTTGCATGTAGGCCAGTTGTGCTTCTGTGGTGCACAAAGACTGACCATATGTAGTGTCAAAGTTCTGCCTGCCGTGCAGTTTTTTTCTCATCCCGATTGCAGCATAACCTAAAGTCTGGGTCAGCCAACAGGCGCAAGTGTGGAATGAAGGAAAAGCATGTGTTTGTCCCTTGTATTTTCATCAAGTGTTGTTTCTCTCTGACCCGCTCGGTCCCTCGGCTGTGTGTAGCCCTGCTCCCGTTGACCAGATTAATGCTATTCCACAGGCATTGACTTAATCTCCAAACAGGATTGCTCTAAGCCTTGACGAGGTAATATGGGCTAAACAGATTGCACCGGTGCACAATCAGAGTTACTGTAATGTGACGCTACAAATCTGGGTGCTGTCGCATTAGCACGTTATACCGTAACCTTCGCAGGTTTACAGATTGCGCTATGCTGTTCAGACGAATTTACTTGTTTACTTTTAATTCATAGGAAATTATTATCTGCCGTTGTTTTTTAATCATGCTACGTGTCCCGTGCCATTCAGTGAATGCGATGAGAAGGAGCTGAGAGTATCGGAGAGATGATAAATGCTCATCAAATTGGAATTGTCTCCCACCATCACATTACTGCCTGGAGAGGCTCCATCATCGCAGCCGTAGCTGCCAAGTGCTCACAGAGGATGGAGTGGAGGCTGGAGGGTGGTATTAGGAGGTAGACTGTCCTTTACCTTGAAGTAATGAATTGTGTTACCTTTGAGTTTCTCAGTAAACCCTGTGTGTGATTTAAGTGCAATAACATGTGACCAGCCTCCTGGTTTAAACGGCCTGTGACAGCAGTAATATTGTTATAAATACTTTGGAAAATTCTCTGAAATCACAGAAAAACCGATAACTGGGACATTCAGGGTCTGTGCAGGCTTGTTCTTGTGAGTGTTGTGATTTTTTTTTTTTTGATTTTTCTTTTACCTTAACTACCTAACTTAACTACTGTCTTATATGTAAAACTTTTGTTTTACCATCAGGCTTTTTCTGACAGAATTAATTACAGTCACCTGCCAGTGACAACTATAGCTTCTTGCCTAAAGTTGGCTTGCAGACTTGAGGCCGAGAAGGCCGACTGGAAAATGGGAAACTGAATGGCTATGTGTGCAATTTATTTATGTGTGATTAGTGTCAGCTTTTTTTTTTTCTTTCCTTTTTTTACATGCTGGTTTACTTGGCTTGAAACAGGCACAGAGAGATGAGGGCTAAATTGATTCTGAACGAGACATAGTGGCTGGCTAATGAATCTGGTTAATTGACTGTGTAAGGGGCTGCCGTAACAGTCAGACAGTTAAGAGCAGCAGCAGCCTGCAGAATCCAGCCAGCTCATCTGTGCTTGCGTCACTCTGCCCGTATTGATTTTGGTCTTGAAGTCATGACACCTTTGAAATTATTGTAAGCAGAAAAGTATTATTACTGTGATCATGGCAATTATTACTGCTCCATCAGAGGCTGTTGGGTGTCTTGACACTCTTGTAAAGTGATTAGCCTCTTCCCTGAGAATGTTGAAGGGTCCCGCTGGGGATTGCAGACCCCCTTCTCCCTCTTGGGACTTGAACTGACAGTCTTGTGTGACGGCTGGAGACAAAGACCCCCCCCCCGAAAGAAATTTACAGACAGCATTACCTAGCGGGCTCTTCCGTTTTGTAGCTACACCCTTGTTCCCCTTCTTTCAGGTGAGACTAGAAGAGTATTTAAAGAGATTGCAGCTTTCATTTCACAGGAAATGAAATGTAGAGCTTCCGACTGCGCAATGACAAAGAAATCCATGGTCCCTGTTCTTAAGCACATGGACGCCCACTCATGCACAGACAGCTTGTACAAACACTGTCTGAGGCATCTCCCTTGGTACTGGCAGGGCTCTCCAGGAGCTGCCGCCTCCTCACAGCTCCTCTTCAGATCATCAACACCTCACAGTGGAGATTTTATTACTCTCTCGATTGTCTGGATCTCAAGCTAGCCTCTGAGTTGCAAAGCACCCCTCCCTGGACTCTCCCAAATCCTCTTTGTTCTTTGTTTGTCAGTTACTACATTTATTCACTTAAGATGTGATACTCCTCGGCTACTGCCCCGTTTTTGTTTTTTGGGGTTTTTTTGTTTGTTTTTTTTAATCCCCCCCCCCCTCCCCCCATGCTTTCCTTCTTCTTGCTCCCGTTCACACGTTTCCTCCCACCTTGCTTGCTCAAGTTCAATAAGCAAACAATCCCACTTCCTCTCAACACCCAGCTTCGTCGCGGTGATTTGCCGTGCTTGTCAGGTCGAATATTGAGCGACACTATGGCCCCTGTCAACAAAAGGAAGGCCCCGGAAGCCAGAGGGCCGGCGTTATTTGTGTGTAGGGTGGATTATCTCCCCCACACGCCATTCTGCCTTTTCTCATTGTCTGGCGTGTAACCGGCATGCAGCATGCCGATGCCAGGATGGCTCCCTTGTGGAATACACAAGGCCCGGTGCCTGCCATGCTTTGGTAAAACTCACTTTGGCAAAACAGAATAATTCATGGGGTATTTTTGCACAGACAGCTGAGTTCTACACAGATTCACTGGCATCCTTGTCCACTGACCCTCTGGACAGTGTCCAGCACCATTTTCTTGATTAAACTCTGGGTGAGGAGGGAGAATAGCAAGCGGTGTATGTCACTGTGAGTGTTTCATAAGATGACCTTGTTGGGAGTGCTGTCAGTGATGTTAAACCATTGAACATATGTTCCGAGTTTTCGAGCCCCCTTTTATATCCAGCTCTCATTACTCCATGATGCGCGTCTGTAGCTGCCCGTGTTTTGAATTCAGCACACGCCGTTTATTGTGTCTGATTGTCTGCGTGTCTGCGTTTGTATGCGTAGGGCTCTCTCTCAATCGGACCTACAGTTTTCAAAGAGTGCGTTCCAGCTGTGCAGAGACAAAGAACACTCAGATAAAAGGCAGATTTCAAAATGAAGGAGGGCTTTTGGCTAAAAGCATACAGCGACCACCGGCATACCCGTCCTCCCAACGCCGTGATTGCGCCATGCTGAGCTGCAGTTGGCCATTGTAATCAATGGCGCAGCAGGTGTCTCGGCCCTCATTGACACAGGTAGTGACGCCTGTACACACATTGCTATATGCGATTTGTCTCAGACGTAACACCTTTGGACACAGAAATTAGGCGTGCGCACCATACACACTGTTTGTTTTACCCTTGGTAATGAGATGCAAATCATCATGCATGGGGAATTGGGGACCTCAGGAGAGGGCAGAGAGGGAGGGGCTGCAACACATGTGTTTTGGCGGTGGGGTATTCTTAGCCAGTAAACCCAGCGCACAAACTGATTTCACGGCAGGGAGTCACATGAGGTGTCAAAGGTGTCATGCTAAAATGGGATATCACACCGGCCTGCTGCTGGAAAAATGGGGAGGCATGGCACGGTACTTCCGACACCTCCCGGTATTGGACTGGGGATAGCTGGGGTCCTGCTTTCTTTGGTGGTAGTGCACTGGCCTTGTCAGCTTCTTTGCTTTTAAGACAGTAACTGAAAGCTAACAGGCTGCTTCAGATAGGATAATGAGTTGTTTGTGTGCCAGTTTCCTCATATTAAGACATGAGTGATGGATGACAAGAGCGAAAAGGGCTGCGAGTCGGGGGAAACCCACAGAATATCAAAATGCCAGTTGCGGATGTAAAGTGTTTGAGTACTGATTCCCACAAATGCAGTTTTGAATGTGTAGACCTTGTATTTGCATGTGTAGCATATTCATGCAAACACGGATAACAGTCTAAGCCAGGGAGGATTTTCATCCCTCCTGAGGGAGTGAAAACCAACATGACTCCATCACAGTGGAAAGGTTTCAAACCAAACCAGTGAAGTTCCTTTTATCATTTCATACATTTGTTTTAATAGCTCCTCTACTTCTTCCTTCACATGTGTAGTCTTCTGTTTCAGCAGTCACTGTGACAAAGGCCTGAGCGCTGACACGTAGAAAGCCCTCTTTGTTGTTGTTGTCTTTTTCTGGGTCCCCCCCCCCAGTTTATACAATGTGACAGTGTCAGTTGTGTGGATTCAAAAGTTAACTAATCTCCCAGACAGTAGCTGTAAATGGTGTGACAGGGCCTCCCTTCTTTCAGTGTCACCCATCTTCCTGAATGCGTAGAAACTGGCATCTTGGTGCTTTGGGACCAACTGCAGTGGCAGACGGTGCATTCAAGGGATGGACTGTGGCATGCTGTTTCTACCATAATCTTGTAAAGGACTCCAAAATACCCCCCACCAGCTCAGCAGATATGCGCCATAATTTTGCATCCAAACCAGTGAACAGCTTGTCTGATATCTTGACTACAGTATCAGAGGATCTGATTAAAAAGGCTGCTGATTTTTTTTCATACTTTGCTCACTAACAGTTTACACTTACACCCTCAGAAGAAACGCTTAATAATATGAAAATGATAAAACTGGATTTCTTTTGCTATTTGGATGATGATTTCGGTGCACATTATTTTTATAGTATTGCACAACAATTTGGAAATTAAGCAAATGTGCTTCAGGTACTAACCCCAAAGGAGTTCTGTAAAGTTGGGTCAGTTTATCATTCTGTACTCAGTCCCCTTCTCACACAAGCCTCATGAAATTCATGTTCTCCTTTCCTATTAAAACCGCCTTTCCATATTGACCTTAATATCAGCCCGATTTATGCGCAGAAGATGTCACGGGACACGTGTAATAGAGGAAATTGTTAAACCACACCGGGGTGTCCAAGGAAATTGGAAATCTTCAGTGTCACTTTATTGCGCAACCATCAGTTGTCGAAACATAAACCCTGCACCATATGGCTATTTGTTATTCATTTTGCAGCCTTATTTGATGAAGGGCAGAGCACACAGGGACACGTGAGGAAAATGTTACACAGGGGTCTGGACATTTGTCTTGATTTGAGCCAGAGTGAATGTCAAGATGTCTTTTGGTTCCACAGAGCTAATCTAAATGAGATTGACAGTATATTTCGTTTTTCTGTTCATATTAAGTTATATTTATATATAGCGATAAATAGATATAGTGTTTGTTTTACTTGGACTTGTGTACACAGAGACTCTCAGTTGGATGTTGTGTTTTTGCTACTACAAGATTTTGCGCGTTAATTAATGATGATGATGGGTACATGTAGTCGTGTGGGTGGGCGAAGGCTTGAAATAAGCAGTGGACGATGCATACTGGTTTTGTAGCCAGTGCAGCTCTCATGTTCGCATTCTGCCATATCCTGTTACGTTCCGTGTGTTCTTTGCATTTACGAGTCACCGTGTTTCAAGCCACCGTGTATGTCTGCATGCTTTGGCTTGTTGCATGTTTGTGAGGTGAAAAGTGAAAGAGACTCGAAGACTGGGAAAAGAGTTGCTCAGTCTCCATTCCAACCACCTCCCTCCAATTTATAGCTCTTGGAGGGAGATCTGTCTGACAAGAGGCCTGTAATTAAAGTTGAGAAAAAAAGCCATGTCCAAATGCCCTACAGAGTTGTTTTTTTTTTCTTTCTAGCTTTTTTTTTCTTCTTTTTTTTGAAGACTTAAGGGAAGAAAAAGCTTTTCCATCATCGTATTGAAATCTTTCTCTCCCGCTGTAACTCTTACAACTCGAAACTTTACCTCCAGGGACCATTGTCAGTGCATAATATATCACAATGAGCTTGAAAAGTTATTACTTGTTGGTGACATGTTGTTTACCAAAAGACAATTTTACTATTTGACTGCATTACCAACTGCAGCCTTAAACATTGCACATTCTTACATTGCAATTTTATGACCTACTGTGTTGGCCGCATACCATTACACATTACGGACCGGCGCTGACCTTGTTGATTACTTTGAAAATATAGTCCAAGTGCCTTTTACGTTTAAATTTGACAGCTAGTCAATTAGATTCTGTATAAAAACCCAGAGGCTACAGCTACAGCTCACAGGTCTTTGGGTTCAAGACTAAATCAATGATAAATTCCTTAGACGCCCATTTATATTTATCAAATTTTTTTTTTTAGTTTATTTATTATCCGTGATTGATGTCAACAAGCATTTGTGCACACTTTCAAATTCCGCATTTGCACTTTTAAAAATTTGATTCTACATAAGGTATAAATACAGTATGTATGTAGTAAAAGTTTATCAAAACTATTCAATGAAATATTAAATGTCTTTTTGACTTTAACAATAATAGATGTTTTTGCTAAAAACTCCTTTCAGATTTGGTCACATTTAATTGAACTTTTAGTTCAAATCTTGAATCTTAAAAAGCATTCATAGGGCTCTTTTCTAGCTGTTAGAGTAGCTTTGCATGATTCACAGCTCAAAGTAATCCTTATGTGCCGTGTGGTGGGCTGTCTTGGTGCAAGCCATAGTTGCTGTGGAAACCAAAGTAGCCATGTCCTCGGTGAACCCATACGATCACATGAAGGTCTGCATCATTTGCTGTGCCTCTGCTATGCTAATGTTATCTTATACAATCCTCTCTTATTCTTATCCCGCATGCTGTTTGCAAAAATTGTGCTCCGCTCTTTATCGAAATGGGTCAATCAGTCTTGTACAAGCGCCTTGTATCGTATATTTGAAACAGTAGCTAGCTGGCACATGGTAATGGGTTAATTAGTGACCTTTTTTTATTAACACCCCTGCACCCCCGTTGGCATTTTTGTTGTTGTTTTTTTTACACTGACTGACATTGCCACAAAGGAACAAAGGACACTGAATATACTTTCCACAGAGTTCTTTCTACAGTCGGTAGAACTCCTTTGGAAGCATGAAGGGCTGCCCAGGAAACCGTTGGGAGCACAGTTTTGGGCAGAGGAGGGGACAAAGAAAACCAGTTGCAGAACTTATTTAGATTTAGATTTGTCATTACTTTAAGAAATGCGTAGAAGACACTGTTTCTTTCCAACATGGACTTGTTTTTCCTTTCCTAACTCTGACCTGGGTGCAGGTATTCAAGTTGAGCTTTAAGGTGGTTTCCTGCAAAGCACTGATGGATATGAAATGGTTAAAAGCTGCTTATGGAGTGAGCATTTAGTTTGCCATGGTGGACCTGCAGAGCCAGTCGACTGAAGCAGGACTAGCCCAGCGCCTGAGCTGATCTGGCCAGCTGCCAGGAGCGCCCCATGCTGCAGACAATACCCACCTGTGTTAGGAAGGGGAGGGGGTTGGTGGGGAGAGTGTGAGAGTCAATGTACACACACACAGACACACACACACACACAGACGGCAAGGTTTTTTTTCTCTCTTTCAAACAGAGTGGTGCTCCTCCTCCCTTTCTGTTCTGTAGCTCTCCAAATGTCTATCAACAGGCTCCAGCTCTGATTTTGGCTCATTGTGTTGGACGCTGACGTTTGAAAGCAAACTCGGAGATGAAAATCAAAAGTGGGTTTTGAGATGACGAGAACATATAAGTGGGCAGAGGAACCGTTGGTCGCTTTTGCACAAAGGTTACCCCCTTCATCCGTGCCAGACACCCCCAATCGGATCCCTGCAACCCCTCCACAAACGTGCCTGGGGCTAGAAGGTTGAGGGGAAGGAGGGGAGGGCGGTGAGGGGTTCCCTAGGGGTCTCTACTCTCTGGTTACTGCAAAGAGGCTGCCACTGCCAGAGGGTTGCCATGGCAACGCTATTTGATTCCTACAACAATGCCAGAGCACCACTTCCCTCCCCATCCTCCTCCTCATCTCCTGAGCTACACTGAACACACACACTTGCGCGCACACACACACTTGCACACGAGCCCTGTGTGATTGGACGATTATGTCGGGGATCATGACACAGTCGCCACTTTTGGGGCTGACAATGCCCACGCGGATTAAACGCTGGTTCTTTTGAAAATAAATTGCTGCCTGCAAATTAATTTAAATCTAATAATTAGCATTGTTCCAAATCTGGAATATCACATTGGAAATAATCTGATAACATTAGCAACAAAACAACCCAGACAGATCTCAGCCTGACTGAATACTGGCTGTTCCAGAAAGAAGTTTGGTAATCAGAAGTGCACTGACAGTTTTTAAAAATGTATTCATTTATTTATTTATTTTTGTCACCGAATGAAACTTAATGAGCCACAAGTAACTGAGACCAGACTGGGACAAGTCTGATCTCTCAGACGAGAGGGTGACTATGGTGAACAAGAATCTTTTTTTGCAGTGTTACATTTACAACACATGTAAATGTGACATCTGACATCTAACAGAAGCTGACCATAGCTGGTACGCTCCCAGTATTTTGTACTTGTCAGTTTTATTGCATAGCAATGGGGCAAATCCCCAGGCACGTTTTTAGCTAAATTAGAGCCATAAAATAAAGCTTACAATGAGTTTATGGGCAACCGACTAAATAATAATGTCATAAATAATTAAATCTGCTCTGTAGTTGTGGTAGATAAATACTCCTGTCTCCTAGTAATATTAAATCTTGGTCGTTTCAGATAGAACAGAAGGGATATTTTTTAGCAGCTCTGCTCTGATGCTGATTGGAGTGTAAAGCTAGATTCTTGTTTCTACACCAACCCCTTGAACAGTAAGAAAACATAGTAACATATTAGCCTACATGGGATCTGAGAGAGGGAGAGAGACGGAGAGAGTAAGCTCTTGGGTCTATTACACCAGACTCTGACAGTGATTCAGCTGACAATATAAATGTTTATTGGTGTATAGTGCAGCTTGGAGAAAGATGTCAGGGCAAGAAGTCTGTACTTTTAGGAAGGCTGTAATGTGTCTCACAGTAAAGAACATTGAGGAAAAGCAGAGTCTGTTGCTTGATGGTCTTGGACAGCATGTTTATGTGGTTTGGAGCAATAACTCTTCACTGTAAGAGTGCATTGTGTGGTAGTTTATGTCGGTGTGTAGTTATAATTTACATCCTTTGCTGTTGGGGGGGCATGCTGGGACGCTGAGGGATTAATACTGCTGGACCTGAGACCTCTACAGTAGTATTCCTCATATACATGCACACAACAGTTTATGCATCCTGTTTTTTTTCAGCATTTTCGTTTCTTCACAGGTATTTGGTTATGTTTCTAAATAGCTCCGTCTCTAAATGGCTGACAAAGCATTGTTTGCAATGTCTAAATCCCTACCAGGTGTTCAAATGTATTCACGTGACATGTCTGCTAACTACTTGAATCAATTCTTTTTGATGTTTGGCTCTCTTGTGAGCTGATGAAACATAATTGCAAGTGGTAATTTGGTCTTGGAAAATGGGATGAACCACTAATTTGAAAAGAAAAATGCTGCTGTGAAAATCAATAGGAAAATCCTTAGCATGCTAAAGAGAGAGCGCTGCTGCCATATGCCCATAACACGTCCTATGGTGTGCCCAGTGCTTAGCACCAGGGTGCCGGCAGGAAATGCCATATTGGCCTCCCAGGCCAGTGAGATCATTGGCTAAGCCCCCAGGGTGTGGACACATGGTCCCAGGCTGTCTCATTCTCTCGTCTCTGTCCTTCGTCCCCCTGCTGACATGACAAGCTGTATGCTCTAAGAACTCGTTTAAGCCTTTTCATCAAGGCTTTCACCTTTGATGGGCTTTTCGTGTTTGAGTACAAAGACAAATGCTGGAAAGGTGACGCTGAGATGATGTCATGCATGAATATAGGGACACCTGTGGGTAATTTAGATATTAAAAGTAAACAAGAGCTAGAATAGAGGGTAATTTTCTTAATCACCGCTATTTGAAAGGACAGCATGTTGCTTTTTACTGCGTGTTCAGATTAACGGCAAAAGACATTACCTATATCTTGGCTATAGCTAGATGGCCCTTGCTGGCTAAGCAGGGTCCCCTTAATATGATTAAGACGGATTATGGCGTTGTCTTCACATCAAAAGAGCCAAGACCAATTATCACCCCTGCCTTTCAGCATGACAGCCGCTCCTGCTCTCTTCCCGCAAATGCAGAAAGGAAAGGAGAAAACAGAACCCGGGCTCTTGTAACACTCCAGAAGCCTCACGCTAATGGATGGATTCATCATTCATTCAGGCCTTTCATGTACAGTGTTAGGCTGTGATGGTGCACAGTTGCCAGTGCTTTGGCTAGACCCTAAAATAGATTGAGCGTCAAAGCCTATTATCCCGCTCCCAGAGGCATGTACAAACAGGTTCATGTGACAGAAAATGTGTTCTAAGGCAGTCAAAGAGTGAGGAACTGAAAACAAGCTTTTCATGCCTTCAGGTGTTTGTGAATATTTGTAGGGGGGTTTTTTTTTAGCAAGTTTTTAATTATTTGTGCATATTTTCGTAACAAGTTGTGCGTTCAGTGCAACAGGGACGACAGCTTTGCTTCGTTTTGCTTTGGTGCCCATTACCATAATCCCCCGTCAGGACGGGTCTTCCATTACCCCTTTGTGCTGTCTGTGGTCATGACAGGAAATCAAATGGATATGGATAAAAGTAGTCCCCGTGCCTCAACCCTTCCCAGCTTATAACACTTGCACACAACACACACGCTGCTCTGCTAAATTACTCTCATAGTTTCACTTTTCTCTAAAGTGCCAGAGCCTACGAGCTTGAACAAAGGTGCCCCCTGCATCCGTACCACCCATCAAAAGTGGAGCTGGAGTTGGCCCAGAGTGCTGTCAGGAGTTAAATAAAGTCATTAAAATCCTCTTTTTTTTCCCCCCTAGTGGCCCAGTGTTCACTTCTTTATGAACATGGAGCTCTTGGCTTCACACAGAAGGTGACACATAGCTACAACCTTGTTTTTCTTTGTAAAAATTGTGTACCTTTGCCTTCACTGGAACACAGATATTTCTAAGCTTTTCATTTCTCCACAGTAATTTTGTGAAGTCAGTTACTCTTTTTGCTTTCATATGCGCGTCACCTTTTATGGGAATTCAGCAAGAAAAGAATAACAAGAGAAGCTAAAGGTAAAGGTTCTTCTGAGTGTCGTCATCAGAACCTAGATGTTAACAAAGCTCTTTGACAGCTTTTTAAATTTTGGTCTGAGTAACCAGCAGCACAAAGCAGAGCCTGTTACATGTGCAGGAAGATAATTAGGGTCTATGTTGTGAGCTAATACCAAGGGGCAGACCAGCTCCTCGTATCGCTTGACCACAGCCACTCTCGGCATGTGCACTTCCAGCTTTCCCGCTGTGCTCGTTTTTCATCACAGAACCTGTGCCTTAAATTTCACATCCTCCGCGTGTGGATTTACACCTCTATTGTGTCCACATTACAGGACACGCATGTATATTAAATGCCCTGGGTACACAAGTAAATCCACAGCCACCGTGTCAGCACAGCTGGCATCACTGGGCGATTAGCAGGTGAACACTCAATCACAATCCCCACAAGCATGTAAACGAGGTCTGAAGTGGCCCCGGCGCACTACATCCTACCGCCCTACCTATTTTTTTTCTTTCTTTCTTGCTAACCTGCAGCCTGTAAGGCCAGCATTAATAATTTAAGCAAACGCCCAGGCATGATAGAGCAGACAAGGGAACGTGTCGAGAAGCACTCTGGTCGAGGGAAGCTATTAAATATGAAAACTATTTGTGCTGGCTAATAGTGTCTTTGTTTTCTTAGCGCTTAGAGTCTCGTGCGTCGTCCCAGCTGACGATCGAGGTAAATTGTTTGATGAGGAATGGTTACATTGGACGTGACTGCATTCGGCCCGTTTGTTACTAATGGCCAATCTCCATGGCTGAAACAACTCTTTCCCAGCAGATGTGTTGTCCTAACCTCAGTCAGCCTGCCTTCCATATACTCGTGCACACATACGCAGAGCTGATCGGCTACAGCAACTACTTGTATATTTATAAATTCATGGGGTGCTGCTATGCGCTTCTTGAAAAAACACACGCTTTCACACGCCCACACACACTCTCATAGGGGCCCTAGTCTTGTGTTGAGGATTAGATGGGTTCAGGGCCAGAGATTGCCCCCTCTGGTTGCAGCTCCTGCTTCAGTGTGGTGTTTGGGTGGGTTTGCTGGGGGTGGTGTGCATGAAGCCCTCCGGGGGAAAGATTGCACTGCACACAAATCATTACTGCTCATCAGTTACTGCCACTCAGCCACTTATTTACTCAGCAGCTTTGCTTAACTGAGACATGGATATGCAGCCAGACCTCAGCGCTCGCCGGAGCGTAGTGGCTCGTTATGCGCCGGGATCTTAAGGATGAAATCATTGAGAAACGCTGTTGTTTGGGTAGCAATGCAGCACGATGCAGTTTGTGAGCACAGAGTGGGTCAATACCTTTAAAGCTCGATGCACTCAATTCATCATAACTTTAAAGTCCGTTCCCAATAAGAATTTCACAGTTGATGTTGTGTGCAGGTCGCGTTTGACAGAAGGCCGTCAACTGAGCCTCAACATGAGGAAAAGTGTTGCTTCAGCGATATACAGGACACTATCTAGACAGTGAATTATTTATGGCTGCAATACCACGTAAGCTATATGTAGCATATTAAATACATAATCCTCTCATCTTTTATTGATGGTCCTTTGATACCAGCCTCCCTGGTAAGATTGATAAGAGAGCTTAAGGTGCAAGCAGTTTTGACCGCCACATTTGAGCCAGTAGTGAGGAAACTTCACCCAAGCCTTATTGGGAATGTTTTTTTTGTTTTTTTTTTTCCTTTTTTGCTTCTTTAATGAGGACTGGTGGTGGAGGTGGGCGGTAACTCAAACCCAGATTGCTCAGGGAGAGATTACGTCTGCTTATGATATAGTGTAAACAGTTGGGCACAAGCTGGTTATGCTCGGTGGCTGACTGTTTACACACCGTTACTGACAGATAAGAGGGAATTTCAGCTGTACTCTGATCAGATCTGCAACAGGACAAGCCTGTGTCAAGTGTTCACGGTCTCCACTTCCTGTGTTTTTTTTTTTTTATTGTGAGAGCTACCTGATAGATGCAGAAAGAAAGGTGGGTGGGCGGTGGGAGGGGTCTCTCTTTGATGGGTTAAATGTGTTGCTTTGTAGGCAGTACAATCGCGCACTCACGTTATCACGTCACACAATAGAGGCGAGATGCAGTCCGTCAGTGTGCAGGAAATGGGTTTCATTTATCTAACCTGATGACGGAGACGCACCAGCAGCTGCACAGATAGGACTCTTTTACGGCTCGAGCGGTGCCGTAGTTGATTTGGGAATTAGATGGCGTAATTGGCACAGACAAACGAGCCATCGCTACGGAAACGAGTTCCGTCTTTTTGTTGTTTTCAATCAGAAGTATTCAAACACGCATCGACATCTGTTACGTGTGGTTTGGTGAAGCCGGGTTCCTTTTGGTTTAACTGTGGCAAAACTGCTATGCACACCATGCCTGTGGATATTTTTGCACAGGGAAACAAAAACTGCTAGTAAATCTGTTTGGCCTTTACTAAGATACACAGTCAGCTTTTGTTAGATCAAGCCAACCGAGGGACATTTTCCCGTCTAAATTCAGCTACTGTTTCATCTTTTCATATCATGGTAACGCAAGCATTCGTGTTTCAGGAATAAACCGCATAGTTTGCACCGTGATACTGTCGTGGAAGGGATTGGATAGTGAGGAACGATAGCCACTGAGATTGAATCACAGTCCTTTTTGTGGCTGCTGGGACACGAGCACCTTTCTCATTCAGCTCTTATCTAAACCAGACCGATTGAGGCCATGTAGCCATAATTCATTTTGTAAACAAATGAGTGCGCCCTACCCCCCTCCCCTCGCCTTTTCTGTCTGAGATGTTCGCACAAATGCGCCATGAGTGACATTCACCTTGCTGTGTCCTCCCGTTTTATTTTATTTTTTCCCCCTCCCTTGAAGTCTTGACTCCCCAACAAAAAGACCCATTACTCTGTCTTGTTGTCACATCAGTTTGCCTCATCCTCACCTGCAATATGATCCACATTAGCATCCACATCAAGCCTGGGAAGCTCCCGCTGTCTGAGCCGACAGGACTGAGAGCAGAGATAAGCTCACTCGGTAATGAGCGATCAGCCTCCGGTGGGCAGGAGAAAGAAAGAAGGGCCCTTCAGAGCTGCGGTATGGAATGGGCAGCAATGCAGGTCACATGCATGTGTTATTGAGAAACTCAGTCTCCGTGACCAGGAATGCAGTTTTTTTTTGTCAGCATGTGTGGTGATGCGATGCCTTGTTTATGATATTCATGCTATACTTCACCTCCCATTCGTGCCACTGGTGCCACATCCTCCAACTGCTTTTGTTGTACTTACATCCTTAGAGACTGGCACGGGCTTCACACTCGGCGGCAGAGCATAAAGGAGAGGAAAGCTGGTTACAGTGGAACAAAGGTGCAAACAATAAAGTGTAATGGTTGAACAGAAGTGGGCAAGTTGTATGGAAATGAATGCATGAAAAGCCAGTCCTGCCGACTGAAAGAAACAGCAGGTGGTCCCTAAGGAATGAGAGGATCAACAGATAGCTTCATTCCGCCCACTAAGCCTGACTTTTACACACTTACCAAGCACCAGTCTCCTCCGATTTGCCTGTCTGCTAAAGAGCATGGAATAAAACGATTCACTTTCAAAAGTTTCTTTCTGAACATGCTGCAATTATTGCTCTTGATGCAGTGATTAGAATATATATTGAATTCTAATATTATCTATTTTGCTGTGGACATTGACAAGAACTATGAACAGAAAACCCATTTTGCGAGGATTAAACCTGAAGTGGAGGAGTTTTATATGTCAGGGGTGGGCGTGGACTTTGTTCATGAGTGAGGGGAGAGTGACTGACGGGTTGGAGCGGCTTATTTATCCTACCTTCAACCACGGCATCAAGCTCTGGGTAGTGACCCAAAGAATGAGATCAGGGATACGAGTGGTGAAAAGTCTCCTCTGAAGGGTGGCTGGACTTTTTCTTATTCATAGGATGAGGAGTTTGGTTATTTGGGAGGGACTTAGAGTAGAGCCACTACTACTCCACCATATTATGGTGGTTTGGACTTCTGAATAGGATGCCTCCTGGGGGTCTCCTAGGGGAGGTATTCTACCAGGAGTAGACCCTGCTGTAGGTCCAGGACATGCTGGACAGATTATATTTCTAGTTATCTTTCATCTCAATCCTTGGCCCACTGGCATTGTCTGGCTCAGTAGTTACTGTGGTCGGTGGTTCAGTTCCCAGTTTCTTTGGGCAAAATATTGAACCCCAATCCACTAGATTGTGATTGCATGTGTAATAGAAAGCAGCGCAGAATACACCGCTGTATGAATGGGTGTAAAGCACTATAATAAGTTCTGGCCCATTTACACTAGTCACTTGTAAAGTAGAAATTCCACTGAAAAAGACTCATAGCTGCTGATGATAGATTTAGTAAGTAAATTTGAGTAAAGCACATCCCTTTATTCTATGTCCCCTGAAAGGCAGCATGTTAATCCCAGTAAATAAGGGTCAGATCAGTAATGTGTGTCATGGTTCAGATTGGCTATAGGATGATATCTGCAGTGACTGGAGAGTTGTCCTAAATATATCTGTATTTGACACATGAACTGCATGTGAGAAGGCAGATGTCTGAATCGGTCAGGCAGGACGTTAGACCGGCTTCATCGGTTTGAATAAAGACCAGCACATCTGACAGAAAATCTCCTGATGTCTGCTACACGTCTTTCAGGGCAACTTCGAACAATATCTCAGGCTGTTGTCTGGAGTTCATGTGTGAAAATGGTTTATGATTGCAGGCCAGAAGTGTAAGGTGAAAAAAAATTGCTACTCTCCCAACAGGGGGAAAAAGGTGCTTTCATCATTTAAAAGGCAGCTTTGCTATCTTGTACACGACAGTAATAATATCTAGGAGACCTTCATGCCTCACGCAGCATCTTCATTTTGTAATCTAACTATGCCCCTGGTGCAAACACTTAACCCCTGTAACCGCACTTAACTCCAACGTTATTACAGCACTGTCTTCAGATAGCATTCCCTCCCGAGTCCCCACTTCTCCGAGCTGCCATGGATATTTTTTTTCCAGAGTTATTTTAAGGGTCTCTTCCAGAGGGGTAGCATCCGGTTTCAAGTAAAATAGTAATTGAGTCTCCCTCCCAGTGTTGGCTCGAAGGCTTTGATCTTTCCCGTACTCCAGTGTTAAATGGTTTCCTCCAAATCGCTGTGAACACGCAGCGACTGGCTTCCCTTTTATCAACAGCCCACTAACTGCACCTCTCTGTCAACTACTTTGAAGCCAGTCTGAAAAGAACAAAAAAAAAAAAGAGTCGTCCCGCATATATGCACACTCCTCATAAATGCATGTTTTTAGTTGTAAGGATCTTGTTCTATGTTAAAGGCAGAGCTGTGGGATTATTGCATAGAAGAAAAACTTCAAGTTCTTTCGGGAGAAGAAACTGACAACCATGTTAATGCTAGTGTCTCCCCCCTCCCCCTCCCCCTTTCTTATGGGAAAATATTTCTTATCTTTTATCTATATGTGACAGCAATAGGCCAGTGTAATAAGTCTCAAAGGGAGCTTTGAAAGTGGGGGGGACTATGACTCAGCTCCGTTGTAATTAGCAGAATTTGCATGCTGATGCTTATCTTGACAAGAGGAGAAACTGGGGTAGTTTGAAATGTTTTTGTGTCTGGGCTGGTAATTGGCATCTGACTTATCAGAGGAAGATTGGCCACACTTGACCACTCAAAGGAGCCAGATCCAAACACTGCGATCAAGTGAATTGCTGGATGTGACCTCTGGCAGAGTTGTTCAGTGTGCCCTGCACTTTTATCTCTAGCTCTTTGTACCAACCGCTCTACTTAACTGTAGAGTGTGTGGAAGTTGTACTGTAAGCAAGACCCCCCCACACACACACACACACACACCTCCCAAACACCCCCCCACACCCCTACACACCCTGTCTCCTTCTCTACTTCTTCCTGTTGTGCTCAAGAAAAAATAAGAGCAAATAAATGACAGGAGTCAAGGACGAAATAGGCAAAGACCCAGACTTTGAAATCCAATGCTGATAAATTGCCGGGTGTTTGACTGTGCAAGGCATAGAGGATTATATCGATTTTCTTCTCTGTGTGTATATGTTTGTGTGAGTGTGTGTGATAGCTGAGGAAAGAGAAAAAACAGGCACAAGAGAATATAATATTGTGTTTCATTAAAAAATCTCTAGGATATCTCATTACGGCCACAGGATTTTCTTCAGTATGGGGGTTGGTGGGGACAGGGTGGAGCTAGCTGGTGGCAAAATGAATGTGCTTTCCTGTCTCAGATGACTATCTCATGTGTTGCTGCTCAGAACTTGGCCCCAATCTGCCTGGTGTGTCGACTACTTCCTGGCTACGTTTTGCCCAGTGCTTGCTGGTTTTACAGCCTCATCAGATAACTTATCGCCACAAGGCATCTGGAAGACATTTCCACTTTTTTTCTTTCTTCCCCCCCTATGTATTATTGTTACTCCAGCTTTATTACTGTACAATGCTATCTCACATGAGATCTTCACAATTCTTTCTTTGTCGCGCTCACAGCAGCGCTCGACAATGTTGTCAGATTTTGAGTCACTTGTCTCATGCTACCAGATTATTTGAATGACATCGCGATGTTTTATGGGTCAAAAGACGATATGGATTTCCCCTCCTGTTCGTCTTTTCTGACTACAGTTCAACGGTTCGTACTGATTGGTACTATGTGCTGATTTCTGGTGGTATTTTAAGCGCGTCGTTTGTCTCTGCAGTTGTTAGTTTGTTTGAGAGTGCAATTTAAAGGGCATTTTACTTAAAAAATAGCAGATAATGGCATCTGCTGCCATGGTGAGGTTTTTTTCTTCTTTTTCTCTCAAAGCACTTTTTTTCAGCACCTAGAAAAGGTTAGTTCAATTCTCAAATGCAAGCATTAAGTGATGGTTGTAACCTTTAGTCCAACTGCTCTGTGGGTGTCCATCTAGTCTGAGAAACATGCTCGTTCTTGCCATTTTGCGTTCCAATTACTTTGCGTGAGGCAAAGTGGGTTTTTTCATCATTCTCTTGCACCGAACGCTCGCACTATCTCAAGACCAGCTCTCAAAGAATGCCTGTCTGGGCTGCTCTCGTCTCTGTGGGCCAATCCTTCATTGTGAGCCCACGGGGGAGGTTGATAAGCGAGGGAATTTGAGCCTCAATCAGTACTGGTTAATTATCGCTACCAGATGAGGTGAGGGGGTTCCCCATCCAACCAATCCCTCCTGGGTCTCCCTCATCACACTCGGCTGTTGAAAGCTCTGTCCAGCATTCCATTTAAATGTCTTTTTTCCCCTCCTATTTTCAGTATTTGTGTCCAGTTTTACTGAAAGAAATATACCCGCCTCTATCATTTTGCCAAAGAAGAGTTTTATTAATTGTTTAAACCATTAAACCATTTATTTGTACCAGAGTTCATAATACAGTCTACAGCGGAGGATATATAATTCAATAACCAGTAAGTTTAATATAAAATTATGTATGTAATGTAGCCGAATGCACAGTCAAGAACATATTTTGTTTACAGGCATGCCACAGGGATATAAATATGCATATTTTGGCAACACAGGTTCCAAATGTAATTGTTGTAAACATCTATGAAAAATGTATGCTACACTAATGAGTGCAAAGCATGAATTAGTGTGCATTTAAGAGATTTTCCCCTGCAGACTATTTCTCCTGATCACCACTTGGCATTTTCATTGAACTGTGACATAAAAGGTGTGTATTTGTAGGACTAATGAGAAAAGAAAAAAAGCCAGATACTGCCTCAAAACCTAATTTCCAGTATTCTCTTTTGATGTTTGGAAAATACACAAACACAATTTTTTTTTCTCTCTTTTTTTTTTATAGGCCACTGCATGGATACTAAGACGTTTAGGCTTCAGATGTTGGCGCTTACTTTAAATCAAATGCTCCTGCAAACAGCTGCTCTTAAAATGCTTTATTTAATGATGAAAAATCAGTTTCAAATGTTCTAATTCTTTAAATCACTCAGTCCATATAATCTGTGAACCAAAGAGTAATGTTTACCACTGACTTTCAGAATGGTAAATGTTGGTCTAAGCGTCACTCGATATGGCCTCCTCGTAGCTTGTACATTATCCAGTTTCTTGCTAACACTTGGTGTTGAGCCTGGTTTTAAGGCCTCTCATTAGGCAGTGCATTGAAATAAGGCTCCAAGGTGGTCTTGGACTGAGCTCCTTTGCTACTAAGCAGGAAGTTGGGGTCAGTTGTGCCTGTGTGGGATTAGGTAGTCATTAATCACTGGTATACTATACCCTGACACCATTACATTCAGTACTGTAAAGAGTAAAAAGGTCTGAATAAAAATCCTTCACTTAATGTCTTCACGTTGGCCGTGGCGGTCCACATTTGAAGTTTTGCCGGCGTCTTGCACTCAGACTATTTGCTAATCCTATTAAGCAGTGAATCATTTCACTAAGATCTTTTTTTCTTCTCCACCTGATTAAAAAGAGACTGACGTTTGTTTTAGAATACCATTTTCTGGCAGTTTCCAGTGAAACCAGAGCTGATGCCGTTGCGGTGACCCTCCTTCACTGGTGACCCTGTCATGTTGCCTCCGGGCCTCTGGAGCTTTACCATGGCAGCCAGTATACAGGATGATGGAGAACTCTGAGCTGAAGAAATTGGATCCTTTTCTCTTTTAATCTGCCAGTTGAGTTGGTGCCAGCGCAGGACAGCCAGTGTGTGAGCTAGGCACCCCAGTCATTTTGTCCATCCCTGTATGGCTTGGCCTTAACTCCTCATTTCATGAAGTGCTGCGGGGAATGCTTTGAATACCAGAATCAGTGGGTTGTGGTATCCGTGATCAGGCTCATCAGGCATTGTTGAGTGCTTGGGTTGTAACACCAACTCTCTTTTCCTTTAGCTTGACATTGTAAAAGATAGTAGAAGATGGTAAAAGTCATATAGTCAGATTATTTGGGCTAATCTCTAGAAAGCACGAACACAGAGTCTCTACATAAATCTTAATTTCTTTAATTTAATACAAGTAAAGCCCAGCACATTAATTCAAGCGGGAGGCTGTGTTTTCTTAATTTGAAAAGGACACCTTTTCCACTAAATAGATACATGCCTCAAATAAGCTTTTTCTCCATTTCTACATTGCAGACACCTAGTCCCACCACGCTCGATCTTAGGTTCATGGTTATTTCCCAGAGGTCCTCGACGGTGACAGATGGGCTTTAGAGCAAAGTTTTGGGAGAAGGCTGGATGAAAGACTGCACAGAAAGAGACACGGACTCAGGGTGCAAAGATGAAGGAAAAGCACAGGAGAGTGTGGGAGGGAAGAAGAGACAACCATTTCCATTAGTGTCATTTAAGCAGCCTGATGTTCTGCCTGGAAGAACAAACGGTGGAGATATGGAAATAGCACAGAGACAGGAGCCTGAAGTGCTCAGGTAAATTACAAAACGCCCTCATCCTGTATCTATCTTTACCTGCACTGAAGGCCTCCATTCATCTCCGATGCGCTACTAACGATTTTCCTGGCTTGTTTTCTTACAAAGGGCTTACAGCTCAGAGATCCAGTGACATATTATAAAGAGCGTGAAAGCAGCAAAATGATAACAAGCAGAATCCATATTACTGTTTGCCCTTTACAGATGTAATTTCCCAGTGGTTTCAAATCTCTGCAAAGTGTTTTTACTGTTGATGATGTCCAGGATTTCCTCGTTCCAAGTTCAGGCCACAGAAGAGCCTCGGTTGTTGAAAACGCGACTGGCTTCCAGAGCGCTCTGTTCTGTCTCAAGAGTGGCTCAATAAGGAGGGCAGTCACTATGACTGCTGTCAGGCGGTGGGTCAATGAGGGAGGAGGCTTCCTGCTGGGCCAAGTGCAGAATAGGAGAGAACAGGGGGTCTTTGTGCAGAGAGCAGACCCTCGCCAACCCACTCTTTACTGCCTTCAGTGGGATTTCTTTTTTTTAACACACCCAATGTTACGAGGCTGACTTTGTAATTTGCCGAAATTGTTAACCGGTATCTGGGGTCAGTGCAGATGACCTCGCACAGTTGATGCAGACACCTTTTTCTACTTTTCTAAACTCTCACGGGAAGAGAGCTAGAAGTTGTGGCTTACTAGTTATCACACGCACACACATATATACCCCTCACCTAGATAGTAATCTCCGTAATGTCTGAAATCGTGCTTTTAACATTGTCAGGACGTGGGGGAAATCCATCACTAGCCCCACATCTCCATTCTGTCTTCCTCATATCCGAGTGGGGGGGAGCACTGCAGCATATCGCAGCACCACCTTAAGCCGGGCTCCCAAACCTTTTATGACTGCGGAGAAAAGTGGATTTGGGACAGAGGTAACAGCCCATGCTTATCAAGCAGACAAGCCCATTTTCTAGCCCCTTGCTCTCCGCTCGACTTATTCTCACTGGTTGCCTGGTGTGGAGGTTTCTATTTATCAAACACAAACGGATGGGGGCCCGAATAGATTAGACTCCTCACACTGTAATGTGGTTTCTGACCCCTCTCTCCTCCTCTAACTCTACAGCTGTGCTGTTAAAAGCCCGCTGTGTTTCAGTGCTATTGTAAGAAACATTTAAAGGTGCACTTTGCATTTCTCTGGGAAACATATAGCCATCATCTGGCTGTGTGAGCGAAAGACAAAAAACAAATGTATACAAGAGACAGAAATTCCTGTCATTGCAAATTTAACTGATCTCCCTTCTTCTCATTATGTTCTGTTTCAGCAGGTTTTGGTTTTTCTGCACTTTGATGTATGAGAACATGAGTTCTGTTGAGTTTTCTGTCAGCGAGCACTTCACAGTGCATCGGCACGCCACTGCTCGTTCTATTTGTGTTCATTACAAATTTTTTTTCCAGGCTTATAACTCGGAACCTTGTTAGCTGCCAAAAGTAAACTTTTTTCCCTCAGCTCTGGCATAAAGGTTGAAGCTTGTCTTTACTCTAAGATACTGATGTTTGTGCATTTTCTTCTGTTTTTTTTAATCACATGTTGCAGATAGAGATCCTTGCTTCCTGCTGAGGTGCTGGCTGCTTGTCCTCTCTTTTTTACAAGGAGCGACAATTCAGGCTAGTGAACTTTTAAATATCAGTCACGGGTGTGGTTTTTCCAGCTTCTCCTTACGTCACTGGAATTGCTTTAGGTTAGCGTTCAGAAGCTTGTTTATTGATACGGGGACTTTGTTGTTATTCCTAAGGGACCCATTAAATTGGTGAAATATGGATTTTGCTCTGTGTGCTTTCATACATTTTCCCTCATTTTCTATAAATAATCTGAGGGAGTTTGAAAGAGATAAATTTGCCTTGAGTTGGTTATTTTTAGTTGCTTTCTAGAGGAGAGAAATTATACGCTGGCTACACTGCGCTTTATGTGAAACTTCTTTTATGATTGTGTTTCTCTACATGCTACAAAGACGGAAACATGAAATATAGTCATCGGTTTGGAATGCTGCTGTCGCCTTTTGTCAAAATATTTGTTCAGTCTGCAGATGAGTCCAGGGTGTTCGGCATTGATTTACACAATCCCACCTTTACGTGAAACGCGCCCGTTTGAACTTTGGCCACTAACGTTGGCATCCTTGTTTTGGAATCTGTTTGCAGTTTTATTGGATTTAGTTTTGTTTATATAGCACCAAATGACAAAAATAGTTGCCTCAAGGTGCTTTGTATTATAAGGTAAAGACACTACAATAATAGAATGAAACCCCAACAATCAGACGACGTCAAATGAGCAAGCACTTGGCGATAGATAAGGAACTACTCGCTTCAAACAGGAAGAAACCTTCAGTAGAACCAGGCTCAGGGAGGGGCAGCCATCTGCCAGGAGCGGTTGAAGGTAATGTGAGGGAGAAATTGAGATTAGTAGCAGAAATGGTGTTAATGAGTCAAAGATTCTAACAGAAGATTAGTTAGATGCTGCCAAAAAGCCGATTGCCTGCCATCAAACTCCTTACACCCCTGGTTCATCCCAGTGCACAGACGTTGGTTGTTGTGTCTGCAGCTGAATGCAGATGGTTTGCCATTTTCTCAAAAGTAGAGCCGAAGCTAAGCCCTCCCCTACTGTTTCTGCGATTGGGATGAAAAGCTGCTAAAGCCAGCTGCTTTGACTCTGATAGGATGCTTGTAGGACCTTCAAGCCCATTCAGTTTTTTCCCTCAGATAGAGAGCAGCTGAAGATGGTCTTTTGACTGGAGGGGAGCCAAACCTGGGCACAGACGCGCTGCCCAGCCCCACACACCCAACTGTTCCAGCAGTGTAATGCAGAGATGATTAAGCATGTCATGGTGCTTTTGGTCCGCTGGAGTGACGAATTCCTCCCTCAAGTCTCTCTCCATCTGTCCTATACACCATGAGTCAAACACATTTGCTAGTGTTGTCACATTCTGCCCAATATGTAAGCAGGCTCGCTGTGAATTTATTGATTTCCTGAAATTAGCTACTTGCTTCAGTCTAATTAGAAGCCACTCACTTGCCTCCTAAGAGCTGCAGTTAGAAATGTTTTGGGCTAGTTTAGAACATTGTATATTTTATTCATTACTGCTGTTTATTCACTTGAATTTCACTTCCACTTCTGCCTGGAGGGATTTTCAAAATGTTTTGAGCTCTTGCGCACTCTGTGCATTACCCAGCCTAATAAAGTTTTCTTTGCTTGAATTTACTCCGCAACTGCAGTGAAATGGCGCCAGAGCAGTCATAGGAGGATATCTGTAAAGTAACTGCTAACACAGATCTTTCTAAAGGGACTGTGCTCGTATATCAGGCCTCAATTCAGTTGTTCAGGGTCCCTGCTGTACACTGAGACAGAATGCAGGCACACTTCCTCTTCAGTATTCTGGTCCACTCATCAGTGAATTAGTGTGGGGTCTGACTGCTCAGTTTAGTGGGAAAACGGCTTACATTTATTTGCATCTATTTCTATTTAGTTCAACAGTATTTTCTCTGTAATTGTTTGTGCTTTCAAGACAACTAAGTGCACAGAGGGCAAGCATTCATATTGCCACCATAATTGACCATGCATTATATTACTTCAATCTTGGATCTCTCGCTAGGGCGCCACAAGGTAGAGAAATTATCTTCTAGTAGTTAAATAGCTGAACTATTGGCACAGGATCCCTCGTTCGCTCTCACAGTACTCTCTCATTTTCTGTCTTCATCTCTTTCTATCGCATTCTGCTCTCCCCTCTCCCCCCGGAGACATGCCATTTCCTTGGAAGAGAGCAGGCATATTTTAAACTGCATTTAACACTCAGCCACTTATTTCACTCCATTCGTTGAATTATTAAAATACCTTCATACCCCTTTAATTATTTTTCAAGCTCTGCCCCATCCCTGCAGAACTGATAATTGGTGTTATTTATCTAAACAATACCACAGTGTGACTCTTACAGTGGGAGTGCTTGAATAATGGATGAGGTGAATGCAAAGCAATTTTACTTACTCTCACTTTGGCACTGTTCATGTCAATGTGATGTTACCATTTCTGCTCGAGGAAAGGAAATGGCAGCCGCGTTCCTGCGTGTTTACTCCTTCCCCGCACGCTGTACTTATGATAACGCAAGACGTGATATTAACTTGCCAGGGAGGCTAGACTTGGTTAAATTTGTCAGTTCCTCTTGCCCAATTCCAGCGAGGCTTGTGGTTTCATAATAAAAAGCCTCTTTGAGGCTCTGGAATAAGGCCGAGGCACTTTGGCTGAAAGATAGAACGAACAAAAAGATGTTTTGGTTCGGGAACACTTCATTCAGTGTTTGGGGCACTTGGAGTCCTGCAGTGTTCTGTCATTTTTAGAGTGAGCATTGAAACACGCCATTGATGTCAGCGACTTCTTAGGATATGCTGCGACCGAACTGAAAAAGCAGATAGTAGTGTTGTGCAATTTAGAGTGATTGCAAGCATTTCGCACCTTTCATCAACCCTCTGCTGCAGCCTAACCGCAAGCATGTTTCTTCACTGATCTGTGATAGTAGTTACACTCAATTACTGATTAGTAATCCGATAAAGAAGTTGAAGCTTACGGAAAGAAGATCCATGCTGGAATCAGTGAAATCGAAACGGATACACTGGTATGATCTGACCGTGTTAAATTGTGATTGGTTTTTACCACCTGCTACATACAGGTGCTTTATTTTGAAGAGACTGGACTTTCAGAATAAAATTCTTAGAGTAACTTGTATAGAAATATCAGCACTGTTCACATTTCAACTAACAAGAAGTGTGAATGGCTGTGGCGTAGTTTGGTGGAGGCGACCTGGCAACCAGCCCGAAGAAGCATCAAATCGAGTGTTGTATATTACCACTTCCTGCAGGAACTTTCAGAATAAAATCAATGTAAAAACGAGAAATAGAGCACTAACTCAAATTGTCAGACTTTTTAATCCACTGTATACACAGCTAATCAGGTGTTTAGAATGATAGAGAATGATCATCTGGGGAAGGTTGAGCAATGCATCCTTGATAATGAATCTGCCCCCATAATTGTGGTGTGATCTTCAAGCCACATCGCCCACTGATAAGCTGCTGGAGAGCAGCAAGAATTTCGCTAATTTTCATTAGCGCTCAGAGAAAAGTGGACCTGACGTAACTTTCTGTGTTGACATCTCACTTCTCCCCTCTGTTGCTCCTCAGCTTCAGCAGTGCAGCCCTTCAGCCCCTTCTGGTTCACCGTGGAGCCCCAGGACACGCTGGCCATCCGGGGGAACTCCGCTTTCCTCAACTGTTCTGCACACAGCGACGCAGCCACGCCGGCACACATCGAATGGAAGAAAGACGGCACCTTCATGAGCCTGGTTTCAGACGAGAGGAGAAAAATACTGCCCGACGGCACGCTGTTCTTCAGCCATGTGGTCCACTCTAAACATAACAAGCCAGACGAAGGAACCTACCAGTGTGTTGCCACCATTGAGAACCTGGGATCCATTTCCAGCCGCACGGCACGCCTCTCTGTAGCAGGTAAGGACTGCGAGATTAATCAGCATAGCCAGCATGTGATACAGTCCAAACTCAACTCTGGTTTATGCTTTCAAATGTGTTGTAGTTACTGTTGAGCTGTTGATCACTCAAAAGCCACTGTGAGATTATGGATGGAGCCGAAAAGCATTGACTAGACTACGTGTTTACCAGCAAGTGCTTTATAGACCTGCTGAACTCCCAACACGTGTTTGCACTTGTGCTGGCTGTCACATCAGAGTGAGTGTGCACATTCAAAAGCTGATTGACAAATGAGGCGATAAGGTTTAGATAATCCCAGCTTTAACTTTTTGTCAGGGCTAATGAGACGTCATAAGAAACAAAAGCTGTTTGTGCAGTGACTTAAAACCTGTCAGTCTTTGCTATGCTCCCCCCTTCACCACTGCATGCTATATGTGCACAGACATGTGGCGTCCGTATACATGAAAGGGTTTTGTGGTTTATTTTTCTTATTCTGTTGGGGAGTTTTTTGTCCTTCAGGTGCTCGGCCATTTGTGCTTTCTTTTCTTTAAATTTCTTCATCTCGCCGGAGCCTGAATGCATTTGGATAAATGCTTGTAAAAAGGGTCTTTTTTTCATTACTCGCTGTACAGTGTGACCTTGTTCAGCTCGGGAACAGCAAGTGACGTGGGATTATTAGGTGTTTTGAGTCAAGTCATGCCCCAAAATTCAATTTGCAGCTGCAGGAGCCACAGAATGCATTTACTGTGTGCTTTCTGCTCAGCCGTGCTCCGCCACATTTTAAAGACACTCGACAGAGACCTCTTGTTGACAATGGTATAGCGAGCCTCTCAGACAGCGAGCGCCTGTGTAAAGTTACTGTCCGCCTGCCGTTCTGTTACTTTTCATTGGTTTTTGAATTGCAAAGTAATGAAGCAGTATGTTAGCATTGCAGAGATCGAAAATATTTTTTTTTCTCCTTCACTCAAAAAGCTCGCGGTCTAACTGTGTGTGAGACGAGATCTCGCAGATACGACTTCCCTTGGGAAAAGGATATAATACTATTAGAGTGCAGCAGGGTTTAAAATAAAACATCGGATGGTCAAATAAAAGATATCAGCATTAAAATGATTCTGTGGAGTTTCCTTGTGAACAGACAAATTAGATCTATATTTATTTTCATGAAGACAAATGTGCTGAATGCACTTTGTCCTCCAATTTCATCTACACTGTGTGCACATTTACTAGGATACAGTCTTTGCTGGCACATTATAGTGTTTCCACGCGAATTATCACCCGTCCCTGTTGCGTGCACGGCCGTCTTTGTGTTTTGAAAACAGGGATTTGTGCTACTAGAAGTCAAAAACTCCACGGGGTAGCTTTAACTATGCAATGTTTGGCATCAGTGGCACAGATTTGATGAAACTTTGGAAGATGACATATTTACAGAAATGTCTTTTTAATTGGAATCATTTTTACAGCTGCCATTTACTTCTAACTCCAGCAGCAACAGGGGTGGGAGACAGGTGCTCCTGGAGTACAAATAATATCTCCCCCTGCGCTCGCCTATAATGCAAAAGGGACGTGTTTAGTTCTTGTTCCAAGATGTGTTTCCGCTTTGAGACAGCATCACAGCCAGTGGGATCTGTCTGGGTCAAACATGATGGGATGTTAGATTCAATCAATTTCTATTTGACGAGAGTAGCAGGTGAAATCTGTCAGCTTTTATAGGCCCACGTGCACATGCGTGCTCTGGGGCTCGCTGCTCACATGGTAATTTATAGACTTAAAAGCTTCAGCCACTGTGCATGTGCATATAAACACAGACGCATTTATGGTCGCGCTTACATAAGCCCATACGCGCGCACACTGCTGTATCTCCAGCTGTCTGGCAGGTGGCCAATAAAAAGGTTAATTGCAGTGTAGAGAGAGCAGGCCATTAGGCCGCCATCAGACCCTGGAACGATGGCGCAGGCAGGGGTGGAGTGGGCGTGACCTCTCCGATGTAATGACGGAATGAGTCACGGATGGCTGGCGTGGCAGGGAGCATATCTGACAAATACCGGGGTAATATCTGGGATTGATTGCAAGGGGACGTGCTGCTCATTCTTCTCGAGCAAACGCGTCTACTTCCACACAGCGACGCAATCACGACAGCGCCGCGCTCTCCCGCTTTACCTCTTTGCCCTGATGGGCTCCGCTACCCGACTTTTTTCAGTTCTGTTTGTTTATATGCACAAAGTGAAGGTGGAAACAGTAGTTAGATTCAGTGAAAGACAAAACACGGTTAGAAGAACACACGGGAATGTAACCAATCTGAAGGAAATCCCTGTTTAAAATGCAGTGAAGTAATTCAGACTGTTTCGTATCATTCAGCTGACGTGGGAATTATTTAAAAATGACTGTATGTAAAGAAATAAAACAATTAAAAGTCCTGTTTCATATATTTATATAGAGAGATGTTTAAAGGATTTTTTTCAGTTTCAACATTTGTTATTTTTCATATTGCCTAGCTCTGAGCTCTCATTCATGCACACACGGTAAGATCTCTCTGCCTTGTGTTCCCTCTTTGCTCTCGCTTTGTCATCCAGTCTGTCTGTGTGTGTTTTAGCCTCTGTGTGTGCACAGTCAGATAGTGTGGAAACACAAGCAGGGCTCAGATGAAAGAGAAGGGGAATGTGGCCTAGTGGGGCGCAATCTTATGCATTCAGTTTGAGTCTATGCGAGAGAGAAAAGGAGGGAGGGGGGTGAGTGAGAGAAATTATAGGGCAGAGAAGGAGTGAGCGGTATACAGCAGCGTTAGCCAGGACACAGAGCGAGGCGCGCGTAATGAGAAATCCCATCTTAACTGTCTGCTGTTCTCCCACGCAGCCGTCTCTCCTCCCACCGGCACGCTTTGAACTCAGCCCTCTTTAAGAATCGCTTGAGGTGAGCCCCACCTCACTGCCGCTTAACAGGGAAACCCCCAAATGAGAAAATGGAGAATTTATTTTGCCCTCTCACTGTCTTGGTGCCTATTTGGTTTGTTTTTCCTATCTGACGTCTGCGTATGTACATGAGGCAGCCAAATCAAGTGCTTCACCTCTGTTCTGCTGTGCACTCTCTCTCTCTTTCTGTCACCTATAGGTTACTCCGGCATATAAAGATGGCAAAAGCCACTTATTGCTTTGCTTTGATATCATGCTTCACTGAAATCTCATTTTTCCCCTCCCCACAGTGGCAGAAATTATAAACTGAACACCGGCACCCTTCACGTGTCACATGTGTCGCCTCATATTTAATAGTACTCATCCTTTGATAGAGTCGGACGCCTTTTGAAGGATTTAGGAGTGTCGGCAGATTCTTTAATCCCCTTTTTTTTTTGATGTATTTTAATCTGTTTTTTGACGAGGGGGGTAGGGGAGGGGGTGCGTCACACCCCCGGAGAAATGACGGCTTGAAAATGTGGAAAAGGATGATTGCATCACCGTTGCAGGGGGAGCGCTTTGTGCTGTTGTCGGAGGCACTTTGTTGTACTTGCAGTTAAGTTGACATCTTTACATATTGTGAATAATCACAAGTCAGCTGTGTTTTCACAACATAAAATGGATGTCAGCCAAACACGGATCAAGACGTTCAATTGGGATGAAACATAATAGGGCACTGAGGTTGCCATGGTTCGCAAGATTTCCTTTGAATGACTCTTTTGTGTGTAGTACATTTTCTTCGTTCAGTGACTCGGGTAAATAAAATGGTAAAAGGTTGCAAGGGAATGAATGGATACATGGCTTTATATGCCCGCTTTGAAAAGGATTTTATCTGAGTTGAGTGATTTTGTTTTGTTTCTGTTTTTTTATAAGCGGCATATCATTACTTTTCACTTAAGGACAGGCAGACATTTTTTTTTGGCCTTTTAAGGCGCGATTGCGTCAAGTTTTGACAAACTCGCACATTCACCAGGTGGCTCGAGTAACACGCTTTGGCAGCTCGGTTTAATCTTTGTTAAAACTACCTCGGTGCATTCAGCTCATCACATACAGCCTTTCCTCCAGCCATGACAGGGACCGCTGCAGTTCAAGTTTCTGTTGAAATATTAAACTCAACACGGATTGTATTTATAAAATGTTCGTCAGAGATGGACGTGGCTGCTTTAGGGCGAATACTGGAGCATATTTTGAGAGAGCTGAGTCATCAGTTATCGTGGCCATCGTTGTGTAGTGGTTAGGACATGTTGTACATGGTCCTCCTACTTTGAGACTGGGAGAAGACACAAACCCTGCCTCAGGGGGGTCATAAGCTAGTGTACTTCCAGTGGGAGTGGAGTGGAGTTACCTGATTTTAGCTAATGCTCCCAAGCTTTGCTCTGTGTTGCCAAGGTGCATCCATAGTGTTTTCCACTTGATTGTGTCATATCACATTTGATTTTTCTTTCCAGGTTTCCTACTTCCTTAATATTTACACATTTTGTCTCCTGGTGTCTCAGATTAGCAAGAGTACCTAGAAATACATGTATCAGGATGGTTTTATTGGCGCTTAAAGCTTAAGAATGACCATTTTTAGGTTTACATGCAGCTTGGATACATACCCATCTGCACTCACCTGATTTCTGGAACACTGTATAAATGATTTCTACTTTCTATGTGTTTTATTTTGCTGTGAAAGCTACTTTTGGCTGGTCCCTTATTCACAAGTTGGTCACCACAGTGGGCGGCTCTGCATGTTTGATTTAGCAGATTTCTTTAGGTAACTCCGGCTGCCTCTGGGACTCAACCACAAAGGGATTTGTCTTTCCTCCGGGGGATCAGACTTACTTGTGCTCTCTGCTTGTTAGGTGAATGTATAAACCACTACGCTATAATTGTGTTCATTCTGTGAAACATTAATTATACTTAATGTGAGAATTAAAAATATATATTTTCTTACCAATTGTGTGTCTCTGTTGGCTAAAGTCTAATTAGGTCACTGGAGAGCATGCGAGTCCTCCTTAGATATTCTGAACTTTGTTTTCTCCCCTTTTTAGGATCAATATATAAACCTCACCCTGTTTATAATAAACACACAAAGCAAATAAAATCAAGGACAAACAAACACCGGTCTTTTCCCTGCTATGTGCGCCGATACAGCCCAATCAGCTCACGTCTAACCACTCACGCCCACGAGCTTCTCAGCTGTTCGCTGAGGGTTATGTGTTCACTTCATTCATTCATCCTCTACTTCCCTTTCTTTCCTTTACCTCTCTCACCTTTGTCTTGCTTTCTTTGTCAGTTCTCTGAGTCACTAAATCACCCTCCCGTCCTTTCTTTTTACTCCCTTTACTACCCCTCACAGTCTTCCATTTTCTCTTTATTATCCTTTCAGTCCTCCACCTTTCAACTGCTTCTACACACTCACCGGTATTCACAGGCTCTAGCACTCACCCATTTTGCAGGCCCACAGTGGCCACGGCAGTTACATAGCTCCATCTAAAATATAGAATAATAAATCTCCAAAACAAAAAAATCCCAGAGGAGCTCCAAAAAAGAAACAAACCATCCACATCTGTTTTTCCTCATGAATTTTTTATTGTTTTTGAGAGTGTCTACATTGCAAATCTTGAGTATGTCAACACTAAAATGAATTTAATAAAAAATACTGAGTTGGAATTCAAAGACACCGATGCCTGAAAGCAGTTGGTTCGGTCCCACCAATTAAATTCCTGCAGTCTCTACGTATTGCATATATTAAATGATTGTGGACTGATATGAATCAAAACTTGACTGGTTGACAGAGACGTGCAACCCCAGGGTGGTGATTTTTACTCATGTCCTGTTTACACTTGACACCTACAACAGTTGCAGATGGATCCAGGCTTTAATCTGCACCCTGCAGTCAATTTGTTGTGATTTGGAGCGACTGTTTTTAAAAATTCATGTCTCTTCAAACGCAGTTAAGTGCTGCGTAGGAATAATATTACCTCAAATATGCAGTAGTGTATTTTAAATTTCTATATAGCTTGTCAGGCATTACAGTTACCTTTGATCTGCATGCTGACAGATGTCTTCACAGGCATGAGCTTGCTCACTGCAAGAACCATAAGCAGGCTAACAAGTCCCTGTCCTCAGATGAATGAATCATTACCCCACACGTTTTCAGATGCATGACAAGCGAAACAACTGTAATGCACAGTTTGCGTGACTGTGGAAAACAGGATAAGATCGACTTGGCTTTCCTTTATAATTTTGGCATTCCAGTGTAAGCCGATAAAGTTGGATGACCATCCAGACACCCATCTTCATTCGCTTATCCAATTCAGGGTTGCCATTGGGCTGGAGACTATCCCAGCAACCTCTGTGTGAGAGGCAGGGTACGCCCTGGGTGGGTCGCCAGTCTGTCGAGTTGTAAATTTGATTGATGGAATTTTGTTCTTCTTTTGGATGGACAGAAGAATCCAAAAATCCAAGCATAGATTCTGGTTGCTCCCAATGCAAAAAGGCGTTTCCCACTGATACCCAATTATGTGCCTCTTTCCTGCTGAGTTGAGGGTTGTTGCAGTGATGAATTGTTCTGTCCCGGAAGCAGTGTCAGGATCACAGTGGATTCCATTACCCTGATTTTCATCTCTCTCTGGCACATGTCAGGAAGGAGTGAAGTCAGCTCGAGATAAAGGCGAAGAAAGAGACACTTAGGCGCTTTTATCATATGTTAAGATGAAATTGAAAACATGTAGCTATCTTTGGGACAAAAGTCATGAAATTTGGAAATACAAAGAAGACAATAAAAAACAAAAAACAGAAATTGGTATATGAGTAGTTGGATCTAACTGTAAAGATGAGACTAAACAGGACAAAGAGAAAGAGGACGGAGAAACTCGGCAGCTGAGAAAATATGATGCATGATGTAGGATATCTTGGTTGAGGATGGAGCTTTTGGGAAAGATCCATCTTTTTTTTGCTCTCTAGAGGCTGGCAGTGGGAGAAAAGTGTCGGCGGGGAGTCTGTTGGGCTGGAGGTAGATGACAGCCTCCATTTTACGTGTATTCACTGACTGATTAGGTCCTCTGGGTAGGTGGAGAGGCTGATGGAGACAGCCCTATCTCTACTCTCCAGACACCGCAGTGTCTAGTGTGTGGTTTTGTGTGTGTGCATAGAAATTTACACCTACGCACTTAATTGTCTTTATGCTTTCAGAATTTTTCCAGTTGAACACCGGTGCAACAGAAGTTTGTTGCTACACACGTTAGCTGCTTCAACACAGGCTTGTTTCAAGCTTTTTCTGTTTTTGCAACGACTTAATCTTGCTCCTATAAATTGTCTCCCAAAAAAGTCCTCATCACACAAGTCACTGCTAAATCAAGTTTTTGTATAAAGAGTTTTTTGTGTTTGTTTCTTTGAAGAGGATCGTCTTCTCAGTCACATATGCTGCTCAAATGTTAGATTAAATATGGCATAAAATTGTAATTGTAAAGGTAATAGCTGTAAGTCAGAAGCTCAGGCTTCACAATGTTCGCTTTCCCACATTTTTGTATCCTCAGGCACACAGCTCTCTCTGTGAGCATGTAAGCCCGCCCACCTGCACTTCCAACCTCCTGTTACAGAGGGGCAGCCAATCAAAAGAAAACTCAAAGAAGTGTGGCCTTAAAGGAGGGAACTCTAAAACAGATTGATTCAAACAGAGGATGGACTCAGGAGTTATGTTATATAAGACGAATGGACTGTGATTTCTGAGAGATTTTATAATCTCCCTTTCTACATGAAACGATGATGTGCTATGATCCTGTCCCATTATCTTTATTTCCTTTTGAGTTCATCACCTTAAACACCACAAATACTCAGTGTTCACTGGATGTGCACAACCAGCAACTGGGCAATTAAAAATTACTGGCACTGTTTTTACTTCGGATACTATTTCTCATGTAACCCTGTCTGGGCTTATCTTATCTGGGCTTGGGACCAGCACTGGGAGGAGACTAGCTTGCACCTGCCTGAGGCTGTGGTCTGTGACTCCTCCCCGTCTTGAACCCAGGATCATTCCTGTGTACTGTGACTGTAGGGTGAGCACTAGACCGTAAAAATTAAATGTTTAAGTATGAGTTAGAGCTCAAATATGACCATTTATACTAGTTACTGGTTGACTTTTTTTCTTTCTAAACCCCATATAAGACCTGGCGCTGCAGACTTGCTTGTGGGTACATGGATATATAGAGAAAACACACCAACTCCTCTGTGAAATAAATTCCACAACAGTGCTAAAAGTAGCACAAACATACCCTCAGAGATAATTTCGGTGTCTGTGCCAGATTATACCCTACTACACGGAGAGTGTTTGAAAAAACAAAATACCTGGGGACATTTTCTTCGCTACAATGAAGCCGCAGTTAGAATTTCAAATTAAAGTGAAGTGTCCAATTGAGCTGAGAACATTTCCAGCCTGTTTCTACACTACGCTGGTACAATTACGATGTTCTAATGACAGTGATAATTGACTGCTGCCGTCAGCGGGTGAAGATAAACTCTTAATGACTTCCCAAACTCGCTCTCTTCTCCTCTGTGTTTTTCGGGGCCTCTGCTCCCCACCGTGCACCTCGACTCCCCTGCCAGCTGAACTTCAATTCACAACTGTACATAGTGCATCTCCCAGTATGTGGGAGGCATCTGCACATCAGTGAAGAAACTTCACTGCTCAAGGCTTTCCACACAACCTTAGAGATTTCCCTTAAATGTTCTCATTTTGTCTTTGGACCCAAAGGATAAAATCCCAGCATTGGTTACAATTTGGCTGGTTGCACATCATGTTAATCAGCTTGAGTGTTTTTGTCTTTTATAGACATCTTGCTACCATCTGCCCTAATATATCTACTAGTACTTGAACAGCATCATTTCAGGATCTCATGCAATTTTGAATTGGGCATCAGCGGCTATAGTTGTATGTGGGATTTCCTTGAAATGTGTTAACACCCTCGTAGGATGAATTTAACACATTTACCACATTTCACTAAAGCGATACACTAAATAAGACTATTCAAAATCTGAATTTGTCACATTAAAAGGAACATCACTGGATATGCTTTTACACCAAAAAGCATATTGGATAAACAACCAGAAATTAACATTAATGCTGCAAGATGTTGGGGAGATAAGTGAATTTAAAATATCAAAATTGAGCTGTGGTGTCTGGCACCAAAATGTTAACAGCAGATCCTAAAATCCCTGTAAGTTGTGAGGTGGGACCTCTGTGGATCTCACAGATGCTGGATTGTATTGAGATCTGGGGAATCCAGAGGCCAGGTCAACACCTCAAACTCGTTTTGCACCTGAATCCTATTGCTTTGTGTCAATGTTTCCATAAAAGGGTGCAGGTAACTCAACAGACCAGGCCATTTTCGTTGATCCGTGGTCCAGTTCTGATGCTCACGTGTGCATTGTGGATGTTTTTAGCAGTGGACAGGGGTCAGCATGGACACTCTAACTAGACTGCAGCTTGTCTATTGCATCAGACCACACGGGTCAGCCTTCCATGTGCATCAGTGAGCCTTGGCCGCCATGACCTGTTGCTGGTTTACCACTGTTCCTTCCTTGGGCCACAGTTAATAGACACCGATCACTGCAGACAGGGAACACCGCACAAGAGCTGCAGTTTTGGAGACGCTCTGACTCTGTCGTCCAACCATCACAACGTAGCCCTCGTCAGACTCGCCCAGATCTTTACACTTGCCTGTTTTTCCTGCTGCTAACACGTCAGCTTCGAGGGCAAAGTGTTCACTTTGGGCCTAACACATCCCACCCTGTAACAGGTACCATGATGAAGAGATAATCGCTGTTATTCACTTCACCTGTCAGTGCTCAAAGTGTTATGCCTGATCGGTGTAGTTGTGTATAGAGGTTAGAGACTGATTTAGAATAAATTCTTCGCTTCTCTCACCTACCTGGATTCTTGTTGAGCAAAACCGACTGCAAAGAATCTTTCATCAAGTATTTAAAAAGACAACTTCGATCTAAAATTGTTAGTTTGTGTAGTTACTTTTGAACCTTTGAAAATGGTAGACTGTGTAAAAAAAAAGGCTGTAATTGATGAAAGTCTGCACTCACATCTTCATTGTGTCTTTTCAAAACCACTGTGAAGGTGGTGTGTGCATAATTACAAAAATGATGTCGTTGCCATTACAAATATTGTATTCTGAGTGGAACTGTGTTAAAATACGAAGCTCAGAGTTAATGGAGAGTGACGTCTGTGGTAGGAGGCAGATCTTACCAACCAAATTACTTACAAATGACTTCAAATGACAAATTTGACTTTTAACTGTGGTTTGGCAGGATGATGGAATGGTCGCGTTGACAGGTCTCACAGTATGAAGGGACACGTAGACCTCCTCAGGTGACTGTGCTCAGCAGGATTCACTCCTAAATCTAAAAAAGAAAAGGTTGCCCGAGGAGAGCGTTATTTAAAGCTTCTCTGAATCCACATTAAAAAAAAAAGAAGAAGACACCTGGCTACACTTGAGAGCATTTTGTTTATCCTTCCCTCCCTCATTGACATTCACTGGTTATGTCTCCTACCTTGTGGTTCTTCAGATAGAGACACGTACGCTGTTAGGGACCAGTGTGCTCATCCACGTTTCCCTTTCATCTCGCAATCCCCGTCCAAGTGAGCATACACGAGGCAGTTTTGGGTTTTCATACTAAAGCATCCCCATGTTTCAAAGCCAAATTGGTCTTCATAAGGCTTTTGAACCCTGAAAGAGAGTTCACTCTCAGATTTTTTTTGATGGCTCCCCACGCCTCTAGGAAGTCTTTTGAAATACACCTCGGCATTCATCAGGCAGCTGCGGTGGACAGCAAAAGTGAGATTGGGGGGGAGAAGTTTTTATGCCACGTTGATGGGGACCAGCCAGCCTGGAGTTTTCATATTCAAGGTCACTTGTTTTGACAGCTGTTCATTTAGTTTATAGGGAGTAGTTTCATAAAAACTCATCCCAATATCAATGCTTTTATGAGCCTCTTCACTCAGTCACTCCTGTCTTGGCAGAAATCGGACTAAATAATGACAGCATATATCATATCTTTTATAGGACATCTTATGTATGATGGTCTATTGTGAGTAAATGTGCAGTTCCAGGGTGACGGAGATGGGATTTGATTTTGTTGCTCTAGATGTAAATAAAATATGGTTGAAATGCATATTTTAACCCGGCTTATGCTGAAGATGCAAAAAGAAAAAAGCCTGTGTGTGTGTGTGTGTGTGTGCGTGTGCGTGTGTGCAGCTGTGTTTCATTGCTTATTCTAAACTGAAAACCTCCTTGCTTTGGGCATAGATGGAATATAGTGAAGAAACTAAAGTGTGAAGTACCCAGAGCATCTCTGCTTTCTGTGCTTCAGAGATCAACATTATTTATGGGTTTCCATGAGCACTTATGGATATTACGACGGCAGTAGGAGAGGTGGGGCTTGCATGGAGAGGGCTACGTTTAAGGTGTGAGAGGTGACGCCTTGAAAACGTATTTCTCTCCACTTCCGCTCAGTTCACATCCCACGCTTTCCCTTCCAGCTGACTGGATTTAATCTTCTCCAAAAATGCCTTTTTAGTCCTCGGTTCTCCTGCCTCACTTAAGGTACATTCATTGATATTTTTTTTCCCTTCAGTGACAAAGAGGCTTTGTCTCTCCCCAAAATGGCCACATTCTGCTTGACGACCCTTAATGGAAACTTCATTTGCATTTATTTAGTTGCTTTTACGCAAAACACACACATTCCTCTCTTGGTGTCACTCAGAGCTAACACAAGGGATGGGGGAAGAAGGGCGTTTTGAAGGTAGCAGGCTGGATGGGTGGTACTCATCACGTATTCTCATGCGTTCTACAGAGCAACGGTGACAAACATAAAGGGCTGAATGACGAACCGTACGTGCTCTTCATCTAGAATAAGGACTGTTTGGGGAGCCTTTGGAGCCTGTTCAGACCTGCTTGAACACTGGAGTCTGTCTTAATGCACAGGGGCATGGCATGTGGGATGCAGGCAAGAGCTGTGTGAGCGAGAGCGACGTGTGAAAAAGGAGAGCGCGATAAACAAGGGGAGATGGAAAGCAAGGGAGTGATGAGCTGTTTCGTTGAGCGCTTCGGCTACGTGACGGAAAGTGTTTGAGTGCGTATGTGTAGATCCTCCTTTCACCGAGTTGCCCTGAACTCTGTGTGTGAGGGCCCAGGGGAGGGTGTTCAGGCTTTCCCCACCGTCCCCACACCATGCTGTCACTTCATGACTTTTTGATTAGTGGATGGTGAACTGTGGAGGTGTTGAATTAAGGAAGG
>NW_005187538.1:458111-482811 GCF_000239375.1 Pundamilia nyererei | reverse complement strand
TGTGTGTGTGTGTGTGTGTGTGTGTGTGTGTGTGTGTGTGCACCCGTGCATGATTGCAGGGCAGCATGGAGGCGTTTGACTCGCTGAGTTGAGTCTGATGAGACTTGATTGATGATTTAAAAAAATAAATAAAAGTAGAGGCTTCCTGCTGTTAGTGTTGAACTGTGTTGTTACGGGATTGTGTCATGCTTTCTTGAAGATTGTGGAATATCTTGTGCTCCAAGGTCAATATCACGTCTTTTTGCTCTCTTTTCGCTTTCTTTCTCTCACACGTTGACAGGTCAGATGAGGCAAAACAGCACCACAACAGCACGCCTTCCATTCTACACGTCTATCCATCTCACCTTTTAGATGTCTTGCGCGTTTAATGCTTACCTATCAATACCTTTTACATTTGCAGCCAGGTAACGGAAAACTAGCCTGCATGTAGCGGTTTCATATGAGCACATGGCTTTCATTGCTGTGGATACGTGCGGTCGTGTGGTTAAAGGACAGTAATGCTTTCTGATTGTATCATTGTAATGTGACATTTAGTTTGCTGGACAACACAATGTGCCGGCAAACAAATTGTCAAATCTATATAGTTAACACTGATCGGCACAGCATCTGCTGCGTTTGAAGGAAATGCGCTGCAGATGGACTGAAGTAATTGCTATTAATGCCAAACTGTCAGGCCGACCAGGTGTTCTACAGATCTGTTGCGTCCTTTTCCATTAGGCATCAGCGACTGATTAGGCTGCCTTCATGTTGCTTTGCATTATTCCTGATATGATTTTTTTTCAATCAGAGTGCATTGTTTTTTTCTATGTATGAAAAGGCACAGCTGCACATTTGCCCTCAGTAAATAATATATCCGTTTCATATTTCCACATTTAATTAACAATAATAAAGCCGGCGAGTGAAGAGACGTACTCTGGGGCTATGGATGCTTCACACTCTGTGATCCTCATTCAAATACTAATCTTGTCCTCCTGCAGCCTTTTCAATATGTGCATTATGCTTTTGCAATGTTTGATGTCTGTGTTTGCGTTAGTTTGTTTAGTCGGCGCTTACGCGCGGCATCTGCAGCTCACCAGACGTGGCTAATGAACTTTGAAAGTGTGTTGTGTTTTACGCATGTCTACATGGAGAGATTGGTCTTCTCCGTTTGTCAGATTCCTTGTTGAAATATGAGCGGCTGTGCTCGGGCTGTTATTGACGCTCACTGGAGCATTTCGGAAAGATGTTTACATGAATGCGGAAAAGAGAGGAAAAACAATCATAACTGTTTTCTGGTCTCTCAGCACTTGACAGGCACAAGCAGCCGGCTCCTTTCACTAATAATAAATTCATGGCTGTAAACTTTGACTGGAAAATCCCAAACTAATATAGTTACTAGTTGAATAAATTTTGCTTAAGACTTGAGATTTAGACAATCTCTAATGGCCTGTCACTTGGCAATGAGAGGTGTTGACAGCTATTTGCTATTAAATTAAAATTTGCACTAAAACCCTTTTTTTATCCGAACATAAAGTAACGCAATGTTCTGATTTGAAATTCAAAATGATGCTAGAGTTATTTATAGGATGGATCCAGTATTTGGATCAGATATCAGTCCAGAGCTAGCTCAGGAAGTGTGATCGGGTGGAGGTGATGATGTTCTGTCTCTTATACAACAATACAGAAAACAATACAGTACTTTGTGTTTGTGTTAGTAGTTTTGCGTACAAAGTCGTACTTTTGTAATGTTATTTACATTACATTAGCTCAATCATTCATTTATTAGCCATTTTAGCCTATGGTAAATAGTTGATTTCCCATTGGCAACGGCAGCTCAAGCGAAATAGTAATGCGTCCCAAACTAAATGGCAATGTGTATTTAAGGATGATACAAGAAGGGAACATGATTTGAAACTCACTCACTTTTGAGTCTTTTGAGGTGCTTCACTAAACAGGAGGTATTTCCTCCACTGGTCTTACAAACCACGATGGTACTACTTGCATATTACCTTTTGTGGCTCACTCATCACCCCTTGGCTGTCTAAAGTACTTCCAGAGCTTACTTAACTGTCTTTGTTATGAACAACTTAGGTTAGCGCTGTCGCGGCAGCTGCTCTAGTCACCAAGTCATCGTCTTCCATTTGTAGTTTTTGCTGCGTGTGGGAGCAGCTGGGTGAGGGCCCCCTCTTCAGCTGTAGAAGATCTGTAGTGTCCCTGTACTTATGGTACTTAAAAAAGAAAGAAAGAAAAGAAAATGGTGTATGGCATGTATATCTATAGTACTTTGCCACATCCTCACAATATAAAGCATACGTGGCTATGGGAAGGTTTGCTCAAACTTGCAATGTACACCTGGTAGTTTGTTCGGATCAACCATAAACAAACCGCTCTGGAACTCATTTGGAGCCACACTATGACCACCTCTTCCAAAAGGTCTTGGCGCGGTTGTTTTGGTCCACACCGACCGAGTGAGGTCATTGTATTCACACTTGCACCAAGGGGGAAAAGAGCCAGATTTCACTTAAATGGACTAAACAGCGCAGGTGTGCAAACACCTTAAGAATGATAACTGACAATTTGCCACTGCATCACACCACTTGACCAAGTAAAGGATGATGAATGCTCCTGGTCATGTGCAGCGACATCGTCACCTTGCATCCGTGCGAGCCTGCATCTGTGTGTTTGCAAACATCTGCTGCTTAAGCGGTGCCAGCCCCATACTCGCAGGCATATAGTCACACAAATGCATGCATAGCCACTACTGTTTCTTCCAGTGATAAAAACTAAACAAGTGGCGCTTCAAAAATTGTCAGCGGCCACTCTGTCTGTCTGTGTACCCTACACTTTGAAAGGCAATTCCCTTTAAGTTAAGGAGTGAAGCTGTCTGCAGCACGTTTCGTGCTGTAGTAGCAACTCACTTCTAATCCTAGTTATGCAGGAAACATTTTTTGTTCTACCTTAGCTTCATTGGGGTATCATTTGAAGCAGACACCCACACACGGATTTTTAAATGAGTACTAAATCATGCTGAAGAATAAGTTAGCTGTGTGCTTGTATGTGGTGGTTGGCACATTTACATTTACTTCCCTCAGATCAGTGGAAATGATGAGAGCTTTGTAGAAAATTGTCATCATTTCTTGAACATAAACTACAAGCTAACAAAACGCCATGTCATTAGTAACTGTAGTGATGCTTGATTGCACAAAAATGACTACTGCACTACTAAAGTCCTAGTTTTTCTTGTGTTTACAATGGCCTTCCTTTGCTCCATTGCCCCCCAAAACAAACACACACACACACACACACACACGCACACTCCATCATTTCTACTGAGCAAGACGCTCAATTTTCACCCGACCCCATCCTCCATCCATCTCATTTCCCTGCTAGCTGCACTTGCAGAGCTGGAGCATAAACAGAGCAACAGGGCTGCTGATAGCATCTGCAGATGTGCCGGCAACATCCCCAGATAAGAACCAGCAGCAGCATGCCCCCTCTCTAGCAAACAATAGAGCTCCTACTGAAATGTGTGGTGGGAGAATGGAGAGGAAAAAGAGGAGGGGTGATAGGAGTGGGTGGAGGTGAATCTGAGTGTAATGGAGGGAGTGGGAAAGAGACAGCGCAGTGGCAGAGAAGAGTCTGAAGGAGAGAGCTGAATGTGGAGAAGCTCTCCGTGTGCCCATCGAGAGCCGGACAAGGGTGTGTTTACTCGGTTTATCTGGATGGCCTGTCAAGCTACGGGAGGGTGGAGGGGCTCTTCATTCCAGTGGAGGGGTTGGGCGTTGCTCGAGGCCTTAAGGAAATAAGCACTTGAAGAAAGATGTGAGGGCAGGCCAGCGGTAGCCGCTCTTTGTTCCTCACGTGTTGGGCTTGATTGACAACTCCTTTATAATCCCACAGGTGACTCCTCTGACATTGGAGGCCGCTCTGTGGAGCTTCTCTCTGCAGCCTGTCTTACCTGCCACCCCCCTCCACCCGCTTTCCCCTGATAAGGAAGCCAGGGGAAAGCAGGGAGGTTAGACGGGAAGCGCAAAGGGATTTATGGTTGTAGTGCCAACACATTTATCTGTGCTTGGGTAATGGGAGCATCCGCTCCTATGGCAACGACCTCTGCAGAAGGTCAACCCCAAAATGGGCTGACAATGAGCTAAACTCCCAGTAAAAAAGCAAGACACCTTAACATGATTAAAGGGCCTAATGCAATCTGTATTGTTTTGGCTACAACTCAATTATCTTTCATGAAAGAGAGCTTTTCCACTAGAAACAACATTCAGAAGCTCTGTTTAAGAAACCCCCTCCCCCACATGTTTCTGTAGTTGGCTAGGGGGGAGTTTGTGCCCTACCAGATAGCAGATAGTGGCATCCCCCTGAAAGCCCCAACCATTGTCCCCAGAGGGTAAGTCATCAGACGAGCCACGCTTGAGAGACCATACCTGAACACGAGGAAATTGCGCACAGGAGGCAGAAAGGTGACCGTTCACACACACGTACAACTCATCCAGCAGCACAGAAAATAGTGTTAAATATGATCTTTCAAATTATAATCAGCAGGCATTTGCATGAGTCAGCCATTCTCAATCCAAAAAATACAAGCGTGAACCCGGTCCCATTATCTTACGTGGTGTAATTTGCTGCTTTTGATTGCCCGTGTCACAGAAAACGGATCATAAGAGGGTTTCACTGTTGGTCAGACACAATAAGCAATTTAATAACAATGTACTGAACAACGGAAAAATGTCTCTGAATTTAGAGTTATTCTGCAGATTAATCAGTAATGAAAATAATCATTAGTCACTGCACTGGGTTATAGTTACTCATTAACTTTAAAAAAACAAACAAAAAAAAAACAACCTTTTTGTAGATGAGACGGTGTTTTGCAGACCTGCAACAAAAACTGACAAATGACCCCTGCTGGCTGGGGTGCAGTTAATGGTTGAATGGCTCCTGTGAAGAGTGGAGAGGCTCACATTAGAGGTATGATGAAGCCAGCCGGGTTAACATTTATGTGTTTAGCTGTTTAATATTTCAAGGTTGTTGAAACGGGAGCTTTACCCACCTCTCGAAATTCCTCCTGAAGTGTTCCACCTAAACATCAGCCACTCCAGCTGCCAGTGAGGGGAGGGTTGTGTGCCTGCCCGTCTGCAGGTGCTGTGGGAAGCTGTGAGTCAACTGGAGGAGGACAGAATGGCACAGTTAGTATTGATACTGCTGCAAATAAGTATTTAATCTTTTTCTTGTTTCTCTTTTTATTGTGACAACCCTCGTTCACTCGGAGGCTTATACTGTGAACACGTCCTTTTGAAAACAGGGGATTGGGTAGATATTTCAGTATGTGGTATACTGTTACATTATGTAAACAGCACTGATAAAACTAACTGCTTTGCGAGATTTGACATACATGCATATACAAATGGGTTTAATTTTAAAGCAACAGTCTTGAATTTAACTCGTACTTGAAGAAAAAAAAAATGTAATCTCATCCCTCTAACTAATGTATTGTTCCTATGGCAACTGACCTAGCCCTGTCATGCATCCGTCTCCATCCATCAGGGAGGCTCCTCGTAGCCCCGCTGTCTCTTCCCCACATCAGGCTATCAGAAGCTGTCAGAGTGCCAACTGTACCAGCAGCCTCATCCCGATGTGTCATTATTCATGTAGACACAATTGAGTGTGTGTATTTTCATTGTAGGCAGGTCTTTTATGTTTTTTTTCCTCCCTCTGTCTTTCACAAGCATGCGCAAGTAGAAATGAAAGCCGGAAATCAAACTTGTCACAGTGGTAGCAAGCATCCTGATCGAGACAGAGAGACGGGTTACTGACATTTATTTTGCAGCGACTGTCCTCTAAAGTGCATGCTATATTGTGTGTTACCAAGAGTGTAGTAGTAAAAAAAAGAAATAGTCCCCGTTACGAGTGAGAGTTGTCACAACTAGGTTCTGCAGCTGCGCCGCGGGGCCAATCTGCTGCTTGTCATAAATGTTTAGAAAGCTGTTCTTTACTCAAAATCTGGTCTTCATCCAGCGCAGTACCAGTTCCAAATGCCCCTCCCCTAGCTAAGAGCTGTTTAGCCTTGCTGAGTTAGCTTAACATACATAAGGAAGTTGGGAGGATCAGTGTCCCGAATACACCAGCACTACACATATAGGCGTCTGTTTTCATTCTTGTTCGCAACAATAAAACTATGCATCTATTTCGCGACTGCCTTCTGCTGTGCCATATTTCAAATATAACAACAGGCTGATGCGTCTTTCCTGGGTACCAGCTGCCTAATGTTTTCACTGTACTACTCTGTTCAAGCTGTGGCTGGATGCAAGGTCAGGAAATGCTTGTTCTGTCATCTTTACACAGCTCAAAAGATAAAATAAGGACTCTAGTCTGAGGCTGACTTTTGTGGCACACCACCCACACACCCGTCTTCTGTCTGCTCCTCTGATGTGTGTACACAACACAAGCTTTTCTCTGTGTATGCACTTGCGGTTACCATTGTACTGCACACATTATGTAGTTTAGAAGTACTGATTTATTGTTAGGTTTTTTCCACTGATGAGCTCATTGTTTGTTACATGTTTCCAACTGTCTCATTGGAGTAAGCAGTTTGAATTTTTGTTTTAGTTCAGTTGTTAACCAATGTCATCGTTAGCCATGTGTTCTAACTGGTAGCTGTTTGGATGAAAATTTAACAAAGATTAAAAAAATAAAAAAGCCAGTCTATTTATTGCACTGTATCACATCATTGTCACTCCACCCTGTTGATGAAAAAGACGAGCATGTTGCGATGACACAGCCAGACGTTCACGTTTCATCATTTCCTCAGCATGCCATGCTCGTGTCTGGCTTTATACGCGATGGATAATCCCAGTAACTTTTGTGTTAGCTTCCAGTACACGTTCGTTAATTAATTCTGTTTGCATTCTTGTCAATCTCGCCGAGGCCTCCCACCTCTCACCCCCTGATGGGATGAAAGTTGTTGTTACCTTTTACTGCCTAGCGGGTAAAGAGCGCGAGCAAACATCTCCCAGAATTTGTGATTCCAAAACGTCTATTTGCTTAGCAGATCGGACGCATTTAAATGTACAAGTTTGCATGCATTTTTAAGAAGGACAACCGCAGTGGCTGTGCAGCCGTAATATCTTCCCCTATGTGGGCCATGCAAACTTTGTAATTAAACATCAAGGTTTTCTTTGAAAAACCAGCTTGATTCTTGACCACTTCTGATATTAAATCTAAAAAAGCCCAAACTAACTCCCTCTTGGCACGGCATTATAAAGAATTCATGTTGTGCTTTTCATGCATGCAGAGCCACTTAAGGACACAGGCAAAGCACCACCCCTCAACGTTTAATTTCATCACGATCTAGGCTGCATTAGTGCGAGAAAGAAATATTTTTCTTGTACAATAAATGTTGAAGTGCCTTTATGAAGAGTGATGGTGGGTGGGCGGGAGAGGGTGGTGGGGGTAGCGTTGTGGTTTTATTGTTTGGAGGGAATGTCTTTGAGTGTTTGAGTGGGTTCTGCAATACAATCCAATTAAAGTTTGATAACAGATAGAGCAAAGAAGAAATATAAACGCCTCTCTCTAAGAGCAGTTATCCTTGTTATTGTTTGCTTATGGGCGTCCATGGTGCTGTCTGAGCTTATGCAGATACAGAATACATTAATGTATTAATGCACTATTATTAGGGGGTGGAAGGATTTTGTGTGCTAGATCCTGTGGAGAATCTTGGGGAAAGTGTTGTTTTTTTTACTTCTTACTTTGTTTGTTCAGGTTTTTTTTTTTTTTCTTTTCTGTTTTTAAGAAACCCAGAAGGAGTTGGTCCACTGGTAGGTTAAATATAAACCCTAAAATTAGATGCATGACACTTTGATCGGATGTAGAATATTATAATGGGACTCGTGGCTGCTAAAAAAATAAGTCTAGTTTTTAAGGTTTTTAGAGTTTTAGTAGCATACGAGACAGTCTTGATTAAAATAGCATCTACAACAAATGAACAATATCTGAAAGTCATGTTCTTAAGAAATGGGGGGGAAAAAAATCCAGCAAAGACCTGACCTGAGAAATGCCTCTGCCTCTTCAGTTGATCCCGTTGAGCTACTGAACACTCGGTCTTAGTGGATACCTTTCCACTGAGATCATTTCTCATTTGAAGGTTGGTTGTTAAGAAGCTATTCTTAAGGAAAGGAAACGGGGAGAAAAAATGGAGGAATGCCAAAGTAAACAAAGAAGAAGACTGAAAGTCAGTGGCTATAGTTCTTATGGCGTGAACAATCCAAATTTGAAGTTTTTGATTTAAATTGGCATCAAAATGTACAGAGGAGGTCAGCAGAGAAGTACAAAAGTGAGTGTCTGCAGCCATCTGTAAAAAAATGGTCAAGGTTGCAAAAGAAGAGCTCTGAACGTCCTTCAAAAATCCTGGAGAACTATTCCTGAAGGCTGTTTAGAGAAATTACAAGAAAGCTGAGTAAGAGAGTTCAGGCTGTGTTGAACTATAAAGGTGAACATGCCAAATACTGGCTTTTAAGCTTGCTGGAATTGTTCAGACTCTACTTTTGCATCATATACTGCATTTCCATCTATGTGCTGCAAATGTTTCCCACTCTCCTAGAAAAAGATAAAGAAATGAGGGGGCGTTCAAGACCTTTGCACAGAATTGCACTAAAGAGCTCAGGTCTGCATGATAAACCAGTGATTTACAAATCCTCTGAATATATATCGAGTTTGACTTTGTGTTTGACAGATATATATATATATATATATATAGTGCACAGTGTGAATTAATTCTGTTCTTAAGACTGTATGTGGGCTAAATGGCTTGATTTGATGTAATGGAGGAAGCCCTTAGTAAAATATTCTTGCCTGAAGCTTGGAAACCTTCAATTAGAAAAATTAATTATCACTTACGCTGCAGCTTTAAAGGGAGCGTGAGCAGAAAGAGACGCTGAACTGAACAAAGCAAACCTGATATTGTTCATGGAGCTTTAATACCAAGGAATTACATTCAGACCTTCTCCTCACAGTCACTCGCAGCAGAAATGACTGTGTTTTTTGGACTACTTGATTACCCTGCCACTCCTGCATTCACCTGACATCTTCGATTTACGTTTCCATTAATTGGATGTCTTCACATTCTGTCTAATTTACTCTTCAGCTGGCGTCAGATCTGTCACTTCACTGAAAGCGGTGGGGGTTTTGTTTTTGTTTTTATATTTTTTTAGGCTCGGCAAATTTGATTTGGCCCTGTCTCATCTTTTGAATTTCATAAAAAAACACCAAGAATAGAAATTGCGGTTGTTTGTGTTTGTGTACTTGGGTTGCAAAACCGAAAGGGACATGTTGATAATGGAGGACAAAAAGGATGTTATTATTGCGCCCTTTGCATGGTCAGACACACTCACGCACATTTGTAACAGTCGGTGCATTCTAGGAATTATTCTGACACAACGGGTTTTAATTTACGTCTCTAGTGTATCCACTTTCCTAAAGCCTGACTTGTGGGCCTCAGTTTCACGTATTGATTTCTCCACATTTCCCAGAATGACTTTCAGCAGTCTCCAACGAATGGCAGTGAACTTGTTGAATTCAGAAAGGGAGAAAGAAGTAGTGGAATGATGCCGTAGTCTACTCTTTGCTGTGATGAGAAGATGAGTTGTGTCTCTTTTGTTATATATTTCTTCCTCCTGTTCGTGGTTGCTACATTTAGAGAATTTCCTCTTTGCTTTTAAACTTTTTAAAGGTTTAGCTCATGGATGTGTACATTTAATATTACCTCTGGCTGCTGTCAATAATAGTACTATCCGAAACATTAAACAACAGCGTAGAATTTATATTAGGTTATATTTCAAAAACTGCATGCTCTTGGCTAGTGAGCTTGATCCAGTGTAGGATTGTCATTAAAAATCATACTCTGACACTAATCAGTGCTAAAAAATTGCTATTGGATTAGATCATCATTTGCTACAGTATCAATACCAACTTCTTCTTTGCACACTCCATCTGACACAACTTCACACAGCACATAGCCTCTCCCATCACTAACACATGAACATGATGTTAACATTATTGAACAACTCTTTGTAGGTAATTTTGAGAGGCCAGCAAAGCTCCCTTTTAAACAACATTAAAGCCATACACATTAATGTTACCTGTTTTATTCATAGACAGCATAAAAGCTGGACAGAGCTGCCGGGAGGTCACCCATTGGTTTGACAACTTGTCATTCACGAGTTGTTAGCCAGTGAGCATAGCACTGATATTCCTCTGTTTTGAAACATACGTCCTACTTTGCAAATCTTGTTCATAATATGACCAAGATTTGCAAAATTCAGTATGATCTGGAATGAGTCACAGAGCCCATAAACTTAACAGGAAAGTGTTTAAAGAGGTCAAGTATGAAAACAGTTTTCTTATAGATTTCTATGGGACTGGAAGTCTTTTAGCAACCACAGCTGTCGACATCCAGTGGCCTTCTGATAGAATGTGGCTTTTAGCATGGTCTTCATATTTCTATCCTGGAAGTTATGTCAACCTTTCAGATTGTCTCTGATTTAATTATTAGTGAGTATCTGATATTAGCCATCTGTTAGGGTCTTATTGGGGATATGGCTAGTGGACGTTGGATAATAATAAACCAATAACATAAATTTTAGAGTTAGGTAGCAGACAATATCATACTACTATTCTAATCTTAATTTTCTTGTTTTATTTTTTGGCTGTGCTGGTGTCATTCATATAAAAAATGGAGTATTTTCCTGGATTTGAAAGTTTGAAATTCTAGTATTATGCCCACCCCACACTGGTGTCTCAGAGTTGAGCTGATTGCAACATGAAGCTAGTTAAGCTTGTAAGCGTAACTTGTCTGGCGTAGCCATCATATCTTTGTGTTTGTGTCCTGAGTCTTACTGTCCTGGTCTTATGTTTAGCCGTAGCAAGTGGAGAAATTGTTGTTATATGTATCAATAAATTACATCGTGTTAGAATATATTGTTGTTTTATTGCCCTGTCATTAGTCTAATGACATCATTATTATGCTAATTGAAAGTGAAGAAGTAAAGGTTGCATTGTGAAAAATCCCTCTGCTAGTTACCCGTTTAGACTATGTAATTATGCTAGATCCTGTCTTTTCGGTAACCTTTGGTGTTTCTGTGGGCTTAAAAATACGAGCTCCCTCCAAAGCATAAACCATGTGACTTGATTTTTTTACATTCCATATTTTCTCCATGGAAAATTAGGTATTTCATGTTAGCAATCCAAACTCAGCATCTGGCCACGACACGTAGGGAGACATTTCCCCCCGGGCCCTGGCACAAAATGTAAGCCAGTTTCAGTTTTCGCCAATTACTGTAACTGACACTGCTTGAAAATATGTAACATCAAACACAGTTATGTTTTTGATCCAAGGTGAAAGACAGCCATTCTGCAGTCAGTCACTAATTCGCTTGAATCTCAAGGGAGATCCTTAAAGCCTTCTGTGAATTCTATTAAGCTGCTCATTATTATTCTATACCTTATTTTAATTAAGAATAGTGAGAACCCAACAGTGTGATTTAAGGGTACGCCTGTGTATGCGTGTACATAATTGCGCTTGGTTTTTCTCTGAGGTGGGGCAGGCAGTCGTTATGCTCATTCGTTGTGGCGCACTAGTTTTCGGCTAATCTCCATCCAGTGAGGGACGTGTTCTTTCATTAGCATTCTGATTATTATCAGCTCTACTGGTAGAGCCGAGCAGATAATGCAGGGTTTGATGAATCTAGTTAACCACCTTCCACAAAGGAGGCATTTGGTGCAAGTGCTGGGTGTATGAAAATGTTTTTGGGAGGATCAATGAGATCAGAGGAGGCACATTTTGCTCCGTTTAAAATGAAGAATGAAACCGCTTTCTGTTAGAATAAACCCTCCAGTCTTTGGATTTTGGCCGCTGAAATACCATTGCTCTCCTGGACTCATTTGGCTCCATCACACTCCGATAATAAGTGCAGATTGGCAGCCAAGCACTTCAGTTCAATAGATGGTGCTGAGCAAGGCTCTGGAAAATGAAGCGTCCACCAAGTTGATTTAAATGGAGAATTGTGATTAATTAGAATCGATAGTGTTAGCATCGACACTCACCGCTTCCCATCTACAATGCCCCTTGCCTTGACCCACACTTAATGTGCTTATGTACACTTTAGCACCTAACATGCAAGCATAAGCACGCGCATACATATTCATGTCATCGTAAGCAGTCCACTTCATTATAACTGGCTGTTACACAACGGCTGTCATGCTCTTGTGAGTTAGGCTCCCCACATACACCCACTCTCACACAAACACACACCCAGAAACACACTCCCTGAAGACACGGCAAGCTGATGAACAGCCTGCGGAGATGTGATGAGGCAAGAGGAACAAAGGATTAGTCGATTGAGAGCTGGAGACTGACTAACTGCAGACCGAGTCAGAAAGTGCTCACTACAGTCTGAACTGAAGTTGTACAGACACAATGTTCTCCCCCTGCCCTGCATGTCTGCAGATGACTTGTGGAGCCCTCTGCCGTGTCTTCCTTGGCCCACAGTGTAAAGGCTTAAGCTTTTCCACTAAGACTCTAGTCACTTTTTAGACCTCAGATGCATTAAGTGAGGGTCATTCTCATCTTTAGAAATGTCATGGGCTAAGGGATTTACTTACTATCTGGAGAGCACTGTATAAAGTTAAAGGCTGTCTGGTATTTCTATTAATTAATAAATTTTTTGGTCTTTATCAGATAAGCACATTGAGGCCACAGCACACGGTTTGGCCTGATGTCATTGTGCACATGTCCATTTGCAGAAAGTAAGATTAGAATTATTAGGGGTGTAAATGTGTCTTAAATATATTTTAAGACGCACACTAACTCATAAACCATTGCTGTTCTCCTCACTATTATATATCATTTTTAACCCTTTAATTTATCAGTCCAGTGTTTTGTTTTGTTTTTCAATGAGTGTAACCCATGATTATCAATCATCATGCAGTTAATGAGCTTATTTTTTCCCTCTTAATACATTTTAGTTTCTGATTACCTCTACTTAACATTTTTTTGAAAGAACAACAAAAAAAATGTGGAGGAGACCTCGTTAGGCCCCGACTGAGGGGTCATTTTTGACCTCTAGATAGATATCTGATGATCGAAGGCGCTCTTTCAGTTGTGGCTTGTCTTGAGCGGCACCAAGCAGTGAGTAAGTCTGAGCTTGTAGGGAGGGGCGAAAGTATCTTTTAATCCCTCAATAATTCAGCTCATTATTTTTTTCCTACCCTGCCATGATTATATATTAAGTGATTGGCAGCTCAGTTACAAAAATATCAGCACTGGCATCAACTAAGCCAATATTAACTGAACTGTGCTGAGATATACTCAGAGAAGCTGTGCACGTCGGCCCAGGCCGGGAGGGGAGTCTGTCACTGTTGGGCCCTTATCTTAAAGTGTGATTTACCCCGGAGCCATTCCTGGCAGGGGATTTGAAGAGATGTCTGTAGGTGAGGACGGGGCGGACGCCAAGTCATCGCTCAGCAAGTCTTCAGCGGAGTTACAGCAGCTAAACTTGCTCTCATAAACAGAAAAACAGACACTCAAACAAGACTCTTTGTTTCATCTGCACAAATTTCCAAGGAGACGATCACAGTTGGCCCAAAACCTCGAGAGGCCCTCCATGATAATAACACAGCATGTTGCACTTTTCATTGGAGATGGAGTGGCCTTCTTACTTTGGAAAACAACAAACTCTTCCCTCTGCCTCACTAATAAACCCAAGAATAACATTTGCAGTTTACACATTGTAAGTTCTTTTTAATTGAAGTCATTGTGCGCGATTGTTTCGGAAGCGGCCCGGGAGTGTTGGTTTCAGATCAATGACTACAAACCCAGGAAATAATTATTTTGCATCAAGATGAAAGTCGGGCTACAGCAGCGCAAACAGCCTGTGGATCCAGCTTTTTTTTTTTTTTTTTAATTAGTGCCGTGTGTCTCCTGCTCTGCGTGGCAAATTAACATCCACCATCAAGGATAAACGATTGTACGACATGGGTGCGCAGGAGAAGGGTGGTGGTTTGTTTGTCTGTTTGCAAGAGGTCGGGACAGGTGGGTGCTGAAGGTTTTGGCCTGTTTCGCTCCTAAGAATATAACCAGAAATTGGATGGATGTGCAAGAGAACGCTTCCAATATTTTTCAGTTCTAAAGATGAGACGAAATATGCAGCTTCAAAGTCAAAGTTCAAAACCGATATACCACATTCTTTTTTATAGCTTCATTAGCTGCTGTGGTAATCAATTTGCCTTTCCAATCTGCCTTAGCAAAAATTTACATCCAAATGCAGCTTAAAGTTAAATTTAATGAAATGAAACAGTCAAATTTGTCAGCATGCCTTTGCTTTCAAGTTTACTAAAAACCTGAAGCCCTGCTTTTTTCATTCAGGTTTCATAAACCCCTTAAACTGCTACCATAAAATTTTGCTATGAGTGTTCCTCATCTGCCTTATCGCTGTCTTGCAGGGATGCCCAGGTTTGCCAACCAACCGTTGCCAGCCACTGCGCGACTTGGGGACAGTCAGGTGATGGCATGTGAGGTCAACTCGGATCTGGTGGCCTTCATCCGGTGGGAGAAAGACCGACAGCCCCTGGAGCTGAGTACCAGGTTGATCCAGCTACCGAGTGGAGCCCTGGTTATAAGCAATGCCTCGGAGACGGACGCTGGCACGTACCGCTGCCTTGTGGAAAACGTTGGCTCTTCCAAGTTGAGCGATGAGGCCGAGCTCCAAACTGTACCAGGTAATTTGAGAGAACACCAGGTGAAATGTTGTCCATTATGAATCTACATCTGTTACTATAGGAACTTCTCGCTGTAAACTCAGTTATGCAATATAATGAATACACTAGTATTGTTTTCTAATATTAAAATATTTTACCCTGCTTGTCATCAGTTGTCACCTGTTAAAACGTCACCACATCTTTAGAGCTTTTAGACCCTTGTAGGGTCAATTTACCTCTTGTGAGGTAAATTGAAATTTGTATATAGTCCAGTGCATCATTTAATTACAGCAGTACATTGAGTTCTCTCTCGGTTGCTCATTACCTTTAGTGTGAAGAGACCCGGCTACCTGTGGTGAGAGATTTTTGAATGCTAGCAGGAGCGGTAAAATTCCCACTGGGGTTATCAGTGACGCAACAGTAACTCAGCTGCAGCTCAAAAGGAACCCGAATTCCATTGTGGCAGGGTCTTGTCTCACCCCCCTGGAAGTTTTATTTACTAAGTTGTTAAGCACCAGGCTCCTGCCAGCACAGGGAAGATATTAGAGGCTGTAAATCAGACTTCAACAAGGCCCCAGTGGGGGTCTTCATCTCTGTTTGCCTCCTTTAAAGATGTGTGGTAGAGTGGCAGGAAGTTGGAGCCACACAAAGGGGAAGATTTTAAAGCTTTGTGACGAAATGGAAATACATTTTTGCGTGGACACCATCAGATATTGGAGGGACATGAATAAATGTATTAGGTGTAGTTATTATCATGTGTAGTTGTGTCTTTTTTTTGTTTTCTTGTGAAGCCACAACCAAATACAGCTCTGGTATTTTCGCCGTGAATCGCTGAGTGGGAGTTTCACACATTCCTGTGAACTCGCAGCAGTTCATTATTAAAAAAATAAGAAGTCTGGCTGACCATGACCCTCGTGGTTATTACTCGATGCTATTCCAGCATTAAGTTGCAGCTGGAATCATACACAGCAGTTTGAACTCATACACAGCTTTATCTGTGCTAGATATCATTATCATTATTCAGTCTGACTCTTTGTGGCTTGAGTGTCAGGCTGTCAGTCAGTCTTAAGTGTAAGATGGATGGACACGGAGGTTAGCTTACTCAACCCTAGCCTTAACCTCAGCCTTAACGGTCACCCCCCCCCGGTCAATTAAGAAACTGCAGGGGAAGCTGGAATTCCTGTTGCAGGCTGCAATTTACTGTTTGTTTGTCCTTTTTTTCTGATCAATAAAACAAATAATACACTTGATAAGAGTTCAAGATGAAAGCGGCTTTGGAAAGTAAAGACAATACCCACTCTTGAGTTTTTAATTCTTCCCAGAAATTCTTTGCTTAACCTCAGTCTTAACCCTGACCCCCTTTTTTCCCCCCTTCACATCTAAGAAACTGGCGAGGAGAGGAAGCTGGAATTCCTGGTGCAGCCTGTGTCTGTGACCAAGACGACTGATGCCAGCGTGCTGCTGCCCTGTGTGGCCACGGGTTACCCTGCACCACGCATCAGCTGGATGTTTGGAGACAAGCTGCTGGAAGAGAGGTACGTGTAGGGCAGCTCTGTGATCTATTGTTTGATGCATTTATCTATTCTGATCGAAAAAGCAGAGATTGTTAAACAAAAAAGAAAAAACAACAGGTTTGGATTATCACCTGAAAGTTGCCCGTAATTGGCGATAGTTACAGTAAAGCCACAAGCAGTTGTGCTCAGCTTCCCTGGGCTCTCGCACATTCCTAGGTTTATAAAAGCAGCAGAGTACTGTAATGTACTGCTCCTTTGTACCCGGTGCCTCTGGCCTCCAGAAGCTAAACTGTTAGTCCTGGCGCCTGCTCCCCAAGGTGTTAATGCCGTTCTGCCACAGCTACCCAGAGAGCCCCGGGGGGAGACCTGGACGTGCCAACGGAGCCACTTCATCTGGGAGAGCAGGCTGCGGGGTTGCCAGCTGAGGGGAAGTTCACAAATTAAGAGCCAAGACAGAGTGTCACAGTGCCTGTGCTCTCACTTCTCTGGCTCTCATTAGCTCAGGCAGTGCAGCTCAAATCCCTCAGAGAGAATTGCATTGGACATGTGAAGTTTGGTGCTCACCAATTAAGAAAGCACTTTGTTTACCTAACCCCTGCGTGCCGCTCCTGTGGAATAATAACTCTTCAACTCAACGTGGCTAAAATGTGGCTCATTCATCTAAATCTAGCTCAGAATGGATTTGGGCGTTCAGTGACATTAAATGTAAGGTCGTCACATTGGTAATCGCGAGGCCCCGGTGCGGTGTGAACGAGAATATCATTAGACCTTCCAACCTCTGGTTCCAAGCATAGCTCCACACCTCAAGTTTTTAATGCCTGTGGAATTGTCTGAATGTTCTGACCTCCAAAGGGAGCTGGGTAAAAAGGTACTTATTAATCTACCTTCTATTAAATACAAGACAATATCCAGCTCGCATAGCCACCCCCCTAGGGTGTCTCCGTTGGTAATTAGCAAGCATAGTGAAAAAGCAGGGATGTCTGGGTCATATAGAAGAAGACCCCGATGCTCCTGCCTTCAGCGCAAAAAAAATTGAGCGGTGAATACATCTCCAAGGTTGTTCCTTTGATTTTTTTTTTTTCTTCTTTTCATTAACGACGACATTGACAATTAAGAAGAATAGCAGTGGAATTTTCCCCTTTTTTCCTGTTGAGAGTCTCTTGTTCCTTCCAGGCATTACATGAAAGATAGAGGAGCTCCTGTCAATTAAAAATTGGTGTGGCATGGAGTGTAAGGGAGAGAGTAAGGGGAATCTGCAAAGAGTATCTAATTGGTCTTTGGTGCGCAACACAAACAGGGCCTTGAAAGCAGCGACGCTGGAGCTGTAGACATGCGATGAGAGTTGATGAAGACGTGTCAAAGCTACCAATCGAAAGCGGAGCAGCTCAGCGATGGTGGGGAGTATCGCTGCTGATCCTTCAGCTCGGTCACATCTCTTGTTTTCTTTTTCTCTACGTCTGAATTCACAATGGCTTACAGCCACTATTATCCCGAGCAACAAATAACAAAGGTAACGCGATAAGAGTGCAAGATGAAAGAGGCTTTGGACAATGCAGACTCTTGAATTTCTAATTCTTCCCTGTAATTCTTTGCTAGTCCTTCCACTTTCTGCCCGACTTCACTGAAGTTCTTTAAGATACTTTGAAAGACGCAGAGGAAATCTTCAAAAGTCTTTTCACAATGTGCTGCATAAAGGATTTCTGCCATAAGTAGGATTTCTGTTTTAGGTCTTTGAAGAGTCTCATTAGCATGTTATTCATAACCTGTCAGGAGACATTTCATTGGGATCACTTGCCCGTATTGGCATGTAGGCCTTACTGGCTGTTTAAAAATGTCTCTATGTTGACAGACAAGGACAGAGCAGAGGGCTGAAACTAAGCAGGTGGTTGCCCCACTCTCAGTCGATCAGTAGCTGATTTCTCTTTGTTGTGTCCGGCTCACGGGGCCACTGTGTCAGATCTGGGAATAATATTCATAGATTCTTCTTGTGACCAAGAAAAAGCGTGTTGGATCTCAGTCAGTCACAGTCTGCAGTCTTTTACAAATCTGTAAGCGATAGAAGAGAATGACCTAACCTAACTACCGACACCACCACCACCCTTTTGTCATGAGTGAAAATTAAGTCCTGGACCTGTTGATTGTGGCTCACCTGGGACAGAGACTTGTCCTCTCCTGCATGTGTCTGAGTGTGATTATAAAGAATCATGCGGTGAGATGCTGCCTCACTTCACACAGGACAAAATGATCCGTTTTTACGTGTGAAGCTCTTGTTTGTTTGATCAACTCATTAAATGATTTATGTTGTTTTTTGCAACCCACCAACTTTTATTGGTAGACATATTTTTCTCTACTTGCAAAGTAATTTTTGGATAATATCTCGTCTGTTATACATAAACATACACTTACTGGACACTTGATTAGGTATGTCTTGCTTGTACTCCCTTTGATCCTCAGAGCTATCTTAATTCTTCATGGCACAGATTCAACAAAGAGCTGGAAACACTCCTCAGAGGAAGACGGGACAAAGACATGCTGTGGATGAGAGCCAGAGATTAATAATAACTAATAATTTTACACAGAGAGGTGTATAAACACAGAGTCACATAGTGTACGGCGAATTCTGACCCTACCATCTTAAAGTATTCTTTTGGATGGAGATCTGGTGACTTAAGTACAGGGAAGTCTCTGTCATGTTTGATATTATGTGAGCGTTGTAACAATGATGAGTTATCTTACTGGAAGCAGGAAATGGTACACTGTGGTCATGGTGAGCGACAATATTCAGGTAGTGCTCGGGGCTTTAAACAGTGCTCAGTTTGTACTAATGGGCCCAACATCATTACACCAGCAGCAGCCTGAATTGTTAATACAGGGCTGCTAGGATGGATCCAAACTTTCATGTTGTTCACACCAAATTCTGACCCAACCATCTGAATGTGGCAGCAGAAATCCAGGCTCAGCGGACCAGCCAATGTTTCCAATCTTCTGTTGTTCAGTTTTGGTGAGCTAATATTAATCGTACTTTGTTTTCAGCTGACAGTAGTGGCTCACCATGTGATCTTCTAAACTGCTATAGCCCATCTGCTTCAAGATGCACTGTGCATGGTTCTTCTGCATACCTTGGTCATAACGAGAAGTTATTTCAGTCTTCCTGTCAATTTGTAAGCATTCTGGCCGTTTCCCTCTGACCTCTAGAGACAGTTGTGTAGGAGAGCCCCAGTAGTTCAGCAGTCTCTCAAATACTCAGGCGAGCCCATCTAGCACCAACAACCTTGCCATGTTCAAAATCACTTAAATGATCTTTCTTTCCCATTCTGATGCTCATCTTGAACTTCAGCACGACTAAATGCATTAAGGTGCCGATTAGCTGATCAGAAATGTGCACTTTCAAGATGCTGAACAGGTGTACATAACAAAGTGACCGCAAGTGTAGTTGTCTGTAGAAAAGCAGGGCCTATCTGTTCCGATGCTACGTTTTCCAATGCACTCAGTATCGATCATACGATGGATTATTCCGCTGTAACGCGCTGTGTGTGTATTCGCCGGCGTCCTGAATGTTGCCTCAATTCAATTTAGGCTCTGAGCAATTCTATTGCCAAGGACACCGGGCTCAACATTTATTTTGATTAATATCAGCAACACTGCGACAGCATATGTAGCACTTTAAGCCGTTCCTTCAACACACTGAAAATGCAGTCTTTGTAAATATGCCTTGTGTCATCCGTTACACAGAGAAACAGGCCTTTGGATCTCTCAGACATACTGGTCCTGATGACACTTATGAAAAGGACAGTCATCTTTTGTTCTCGGGAGTATCTCTCAGTCACCTAACAGAATTCCTCAGCAGTCAATAAAATGGATGAATTATGCATGTCGGCCAGCAACAGGGAATTGACTGAATATGTAAATCACCGCCCCCCTTTCCAAAGCCTCAAAGTCATCTGTCTCCTCGCCTCCTTGTGCTCCTGTGTTTGCTTAAATATTACTCTGTGTATTGCGTTTAGTTGTGCATGAAGACGGGAATTTAGCTCAGCATATTTGTTAGCTATCATATCGTTTCATGTATTTATAGCTGTCGCGTAAGACACCGTGTCACTGTTGTGCCCGCTTTTCAGCAGAATGACTTGTAGCGATGTGGAATCCAAACCACTAGTACCTTAATAATAATTTGAAGATCCACACCAAAGAATTGATTCCACGGCTCTTGAAAAGACTGCATGACCGAGCAAATGCCACTGCCATTTAAATCCCCACTCTTTCAGATGCAATCATAGATAATTGCCTCTTTTTTTCCTTTTTTTTTTTAAAGTGAAGTCATAATGAAACTCAAAATTTGAACCTTCTTTGTTCATCACATCTTTTTTAATGTGTTTGCAGCGTTAAAACTCACACATTCAACCATTGTCGTTGTTTTGGGTTGTTTTTTTTGTGAATTCCCACACCAATTTTCCATGTGCCAGCATGAGCTTTGCAGGTTTTCAAACATTAAAGAGAAAGGACATTAAAATAAAAAACACAGGCAGTGAAACTGAACCAAAAAATTAGCCTAGCCTGATTTTCACTTGTTTCTTTCGTCACCCCGGTAATTAGCGTGTCGTCCACCTAGCACTGAGGTCCTCCTCTTGCAGCGAATGATAGAGGTGTCAGTGATGTTTCGTGTGCATCTGGCTGACAGATATGATTACACAGACCACAGAACACAGTTTCTGCAGCCTAAGGAGGAAAAATGGAGAAACCTCTGTTGTCATCCGAGTGTCAGAATGTGAGTAATCTAATCATACGTAACTCTGTACAGCCCCTCCACCACAAAACCATCTTCATAAAAGGGCTTTTACTGTGTTCATTACCGAGGTCATAGGTAAACGTTTCTGTTGTTTTTATCCCCCTTGAATATAAATGTAAATGTAGTTGCAAAACATCACTGCTAGCTACAGTACAGCAATGCAATACAGCAAATATGTACCTGATAAAGTGCATACATTAAAGCAGCATTCAAGATTCTTCTGGGTTTTCTCTTAGTCAGAAAACAAAACACATTAAGGAATTAAGATCAGTGTGAGTGTGAATGGAAAGTGTTCTGCTCCACATGTTTTCCCCTCATTCAGAGAGGTTGGCATGCACGGTGGATATCCAGCACACCACGTACTCCCAGAGAGGCAGGAGGGTCCGTGTGCTTAGAATTCTGCATAGGAACTCAGATTTCTCCAGCATTGGTAAAATGATAGATGGCAGCAGCGGAGAGTGGGGTTAAGGTAATGGAGGGATTTTGCTGGCATGTGCAGGCTGAGAAAACAAGACAAACAACACAGGCTCTCTCTGAGTGGAGCAAGAGAAGTCTCTCTTTAGGCTGTCTCTCTCTGTCTCCAGCACATCAGTGTCTGTAGCTCTCCTAAAAGCATGCTTCCTGTCATAGCATTCTTTTTTTTTTCTTTGCATCCTCATCACAATGTTGTTTTTCTTGCCAAGTAAAGATCTGTCAGTTGTTGGGCAGGGGCAGGATCCACAATCGGCTGCGTTTTTAGTCCTAAAAGGAATCTGCTTTTTTTGCGCACTGTGTAATTTACCTCATTAGTCAATGTAGGACTGAGAATATGGGGATTTATTCACTGATAGTGGAAACAGCTCACTTCCTCTCATTTGCTTTGCCTCTTCACCAGGTGTTATGTGGATATATGTCCCCCTGAGGCAGTACTGTGGCTTTGTAAATGTGACACAGCAAGGACCACACAGAGTTCAGGTGGCCTTGAGCACCTGGAGGCACACCAGCCATCCAAAAGTCTATTATGCGAGGCTTCATTGCAGTATGCACTAATCAAACCATCAGTTTATTCTTGGGGACCTTTTGTAGGGGGGGAAAGCAAATAAGGTAAGGAATGTGGGAGTTTTTTATTTTTTCCTCTCGAGGGTCCCGCAGCTTTCCGTTATGAACCAGAGGAAAACAAAAATGTTTTCATGACTGAGTCAGTTGAGAAACTTGAGCCTGTGCTGCTGGCACCAGGGTGTTTCTCATTAATCTTGCACATTAATTTTTAGTTATTTCTCCTTCAGTTTGTTTCTAAGGCCGGTCGGGCTTCCTTCTTTATCTTGTTTGTCTCTCCTGGTAGTTTCTTCAGCGTCATGTCTCATATTGGAGCGGGTATACATTAAAAAAACAGGGCGGTGGAGGGAGAAACCATTCCAACCCGCTGCCTGCCCTTTTCTCTAAGACGAGATCTGTTTTTGGCACACCTAGAACATGATTCAAATTCATGGAACTGTTATGATTTTGTTCTGGTCAAAATGGGAGAAGTTCAATTTGCGTTCACTTTGAACCACAAAGCCTAGAAGAGCAGAGTGGTTTGGATTCATAGTGCACCACAGTGCAGAGAGCCAGAGAGTGAAAAGAACATGAGATCAAACTGAGAAAAACTTAGGAGTTTCCACTCTATCCATTAATAATGAATCCCCCCTTTTTTTCTTTTCTTTGTTGTTGTTGTGACAGTTGTGACAAGATTCCACCCGTTTTCCCCTCATGCTGCAGATAGCATGACCCGTGCCCAACTACTGTCACAACACCACTGATTGCTCTGTGACAGCGGTACTGCTCTGCCTCCACCTGCACAGCTCTTCAGTGATGTGCAGCTTCCCCTCACCCAGGTGTACTGACCTTGCTGCCGGTGTGTGATACGGAAGGCTGAGCCACCAGTCACACATACCAAATGTGTCCACGTCCTTCTCTGAAGCCTCTGTGGATGTCGCTGCCGTCAAAGCTGAATAGCAGAACGGGGGACAAGTTTATGTTAGAGGCCCATACGCATTGACGGACGTACTCAACAAGTTTTCTGGATGTTGGAACTGTTGGAAAGGAGCTGAGGGACGAAAGGGTTGTTGTGCTTTCCAGTAGTTTGAAACTGAAACGTGGTCTTGGGGTTGTGGTTACTCAGGAGGTCGAGCAGGTCATCACCGTCTCCTCCAGTGTGCATGCCAAATATTCCAAGATATTAACCCCAAGTTGCTCTCCAGTGCATCTTTCGGCATATGATTGTTAGATAGAAAGCACTCACGTGTTGCACAAATTTTAGCCATATATGATGTCTTTGTATATGGTGTTGTTTCTGCTGGGACAAACAATGTGGGAAGTTGTAGTTGTCAGAAGGGGAGCTACTGTAGCATGAACGCTGGCACGAAATCTGAGAAGACAGCAAGCCTAATTAGCATCGCCGTTCAGAACACCGCCCTGTAGCCTTCGCTTTGCTTGGATTGTATGCATGCGTGCATCTGCCGTTTTTGTAACAAGAAGAAGAGTGACGGTGGGAAAACAGCGAGCCAGTTTAACATCTCTTTGTAGGTAAATCCAGTTTTAATTAGAGTCTCACTTACCGCCGAGGACCTTCAGCTTACTGCACGAGACATCCTTCACATTCTTCCAGCAGGCACCGCGTCTTAATTTAAACGACCACAAGTGGAGCGAGCTCCCTCACAACAGTTTGAGGTGTCTCCGGCTCATTCAGCTCAAGCCAATTTACTTTGTCTCCCTCCCTCATGGTCTCAGTAATGCATTCCTTGTTCAGCGGAGCACTTTAGCCACTGCAGTTAGAGCCGAGATTGACTCGCTCTAAACGGAATGAGAAATTGCGCGGTGGTTTGACGTGTACTGTATGTTCCTCTTTCAACTACAAGAGGAAGCTTTCAATGCCTTTTGCGGAGCATGCGGCATTAAAGGCCAAGAGTCTGAAAAGCTGTCCTGGTGAGACTTAACTGCAGGAACGCTTGGTGCTACATGCGTCTTTCAGAGAAATTTTTTCATTCAGCGGGTTTTTGACATGCAGAGCCTCGGAGCACAACCAGTCACACTCGCCCTCACGCGCAGAGAGGTAATCAATGTACAGCAGGACGTTTGGCATTTTCTGTTTTCCTTACTGCAGTCTCGGGACTAAAAGGAGAGGCAGCCGCCTTCTTTGTGTTTCCCCCACTTTCCCACCTTGAACACTGAGGCCATCCTCTGTCAAGCCTTCTGCTGAGTGTACTATTTTTGCACCTGTTTCTGTTTTATACAATCTGGCCCCGTGTGTTGTTTGTTCTTCTCAGATTGCAGCACTCTTGAGTTTCAGTATGGCTCTTTTGACCTGAGTACATATACCTGCTCCTGGATTGGATTAAAGAGCAAGCCTTACACTGCTCACATATCTAATGAGAGGTTGGTTACAGGAACTGTTAATGTGATTCCTCTAGAATTTTTTCCTAGAATATGTCAGCTAGTGTTGCCAACTCTGTGATAGGATAGCTGTGTAGGAAACTATGGCTGATGAAACTGCTTAAAGTTAGCTCTTGACATAAACATGACATTTGACAACCTTCCCTGTACCCTTAATGATGACTTCTGACACCTCACGATATATCAATAAAGGTTGATGACCATTAGAATATGCTCTGGGTTTTGGCAAGAGTAACCTTATGCCCCTTTTCCATTAGTA
>NW_005187538.1:408271-457973 GCF_000239375.1 Pundamilia nyererei | reverse complement strand
AATCTACAGAGGAGTAAATGTAGAGGCTATTTGTCGAATTCAGAGATTTGTAGCAATGACAGGCCAAGTGGGTAGATGCAAGTTAAACTCACTGAAATGCTTTAGGGTTTAAGAACCTTTGAGGAATTCCATTGGAAGTAAAGGATAACACTGATTTACACATGAGCTTGGAAAGTCCATTTTCTCGACCAGCTGTCAGCTACAAAATGATGAGATCAAACTATTTTTTTTTCTCTGGATGAGGCTTGATGAAGTAGAAATGAAACGGCAAAGTCTTTTTGGTGACAGCAGGTTGAGTGCCACTTGAATGCTTCTCTCCAGCACAGACAGATGGCCTCAACGACCAGCACTGCTGAACCCAGGTGCAGTCGAGAAAGGAGGTGCGGGAGCTTACGTGGAGTATCTTTGCCACTCAGCAGTTGGTTTAAAACAAAACCAGCTTTCAGCATATAGTTGTTTTCTTCAATATCCTCCTCTTTTCTGCAGATATCCACTGTGCAGAAACCATTATGCGCTGATCTAGTGTTCCTCAGTTGCATCTCGCTTGCTGTGGCTGTCTTTTGGATTTTTATCTTCTTCTGCCGACCCGCTGATCCCGCTTTTCTCCCTGCATCCCATTTTCTCTCTCTCTCTCTCGCTGTCTGAATGCAGAGTTCTCTCTGCGAGCTATTGATTACCGTTTTTCTTTCCTCTCAGCATCCTCCTCCTCTCATGCTCCAGTGCTTGTTGAATCAAGCCGGAGCTTGGCCACAGACTGCATCCCCCGTGGGCTTGTTGGGGAAATCAAAGTTGGGACTGTTTAAAACGGAGAGGGGTCACTGGTTCAAAACGAGGCTGTACAAATACTTGTGTGTTTGGATCTTTGGGTTAGGCATAGATTCTTTAGGATAATAAGCAGCTGAATGAAACAGGTTTTCAGTCTGCTAGTCGGGCCCGCTTCACAGCACTCCAGTTAATTAACGGCTAATGAAAGAAAAGGAAAACGTTTGTTAAGGTGGAGAAAGGGCTGCAGTAGCGTGGCTGTGCAAACTGTAAATCCCAGCTGCTCTGGTAAAAGCTGGACTAATCTCAAGGCATTGCTAGAGGCCAGGGGTGTCCTGATATACTGCTATTGACAATCTCCATAATAATTAAAACTGAAAAAACCCTATATATTATAGGACAATAACATATGATAATATTACAAACACATTATTACAGTCACACTTATTGTTTATTGCGCCTTTAGTACTACTACTCTGCAGGCTCAGCTTATCTACGCACTTTATGGCTTTCAGCTTTTCTTCGCTGTCACACCAGGAGAGGCTCGCTTCCCACAGCAAGCCTGCTAAGTTAGACTGACTTGCTCACACAGGCGCAATTATGCTGTTAGGTTGCTGAGCGAAGAATCGGAGACGGGAGAATTGCTGAAAACTCAACTTGGAGTTTAATTGCTGATCCTCCTGCTTTCTGATCATTTGCGCTACAACTTTGCCCCGTGCTTTGACTCAAAGGTGTGCCTGCAATTTGTAGCTTTTAGTCACTTTTTGGTGCTGGTTTCAGCTGTACAGAGGACTGTGTATATCAGTGACATTTGTTCAAGCTGGTTTATCAGTGATTTTTTTTTCTTTCTTTTTTTTTGGCAGGAGATTATGGTGAATACAGCAGTCTTTTTTCCATCCTAGTATTTTTACATCGAGAATCCTGTTTCTATCCCACTCTAGTTATATTTCCAGGTTTCCAAATCCAGTAAACTACTGGGAAGAAATGCAAATTGCTTTTCTTTCTTGGGGCGGTTGACTCTGCTTTTAGCATCTTTTATTTATTCAGAGAGTTGGTATGAGGTGACAGAGCAAAAAGAAACGAGGATGAGATGTGGAGTCAAACCCAGGTCAGCAGAGGAGCTCGGGGCTCCGGAGGATGCATCCATTACCGTTCAGCGGTCTGAGCGAGAGGAGAATACATTTCATGTAAATGGGCTGCCATGACTTTCTACATATTTTACAAGTCTGTTTTAAAAAAAGATGTCGCTGCTGATGTTCAGCTGTGTCCACGTGCTGTTTAGAGGGTCAGCAGCCTGATGGCTCCCGAGTGTGACGCCGACTGTGTTACATGTAGCAAGGGCCCAAGTAAAGGTCATTAATGTATGGCTATGATAAAAGAAAATACTGCTTACATGTTTAGGTGGAGCTAATTTTCTTTTTTCCTTTTCCACAACCTTCCTACTTTCTCTCCTCAGTGATGGTCGGGTGGAGGTGCTGGGAGGGGGCAGTCTACAAATTTCCAACCTCACGGAGGCAGACGCTGGGATCTACACCTGTGTTGCAGACAATTCCAACACCACCATTGAAGCCCAGGCCCAACTCGCAGTACAAGGTACCTTTATCAGCCTGTATTGTCCGCTTCCTGGTTTAAAACCAAAGGTCCGAACTGGATATCAAACCATACGGGAATATCACAAATGACCCATTTATTCTGAATGTCACTACAAGGATTAAAACATCCTAGTGTGGTTACAAGTCAAAGCGGCAACACGAGCTAAATTAATTCACAGATTAGAAATTAGTGTGAAGCAGCAGCACGCGAGGTTGCTTTAGTTACTAAGGAGAGTGCAGTGGAGAGAAGCTGAGCCTCTCCAGCTTCGACTGAACTCTCAGACCATCCTTCATCACCGAAAACAGCCTCATCTCATCTGATTATGTTTGGGAATGAGCTTATTAAAAGCCCTTCGGACTCATATCCCAGAAGCGAAACAAAGCCACTGAGAGCTCAGGATGAAATGAAATGAAACAAAGTGGATTTCTTGCATGCAAGCTATGCAGAGGTAGCGGTTTCCCAAGCACGTGGCTCAGTCCTGTTGAAAAAGGATATGCTCTTGCAGACACACATAGGCAGTGTTGGCAGTGAATATTTGCCACGGAAGCGTTCGTATCCGTCGATATCTGCTGTGTTTTTTTCTTTCTCCTCATGTCATTCATCTCGTCAGAGGAATAACAGAAGTATTTGAGGTGCGTACCAGACACTAGAATTAGGAAGGACTAGCTGGAATAGAACACAGAAGCAGTATGTAATACAATTTATCTTTATCTGTGTCTTTATGTTATTATTTTTCAGAGGATAGCATCTGTTGTTGAAACTACCCGAGAATCCGCTCTGTAATCAGAGTTTATGTTGGTTAGAATAATGCACGTGAATCTCACATAGCCCAAGTGTATTTGTATGCTTTTCCCCGACGAGGCGAGTCAACAGGATTTGGTGTGAAATAACTTTAAAATGGGGGAAACAGCCCGAGGCTCGTTCTGAAGGTTCATTGCATTTCACACACAGCCCCAATCGTGCCACGACTCCCAACCCTTTCTTCCCCAAATCCCTTCATCTCTTCATCACCCCCACCATCCACCACTCTTTCATCACTTCCCGTCGCTTACTGTGATTAAAGGAGACAGTAATGGAAAATCGGATCAGGTCACAGGAGGACATCTGACTTCACTCGTTTTTCTGTCCTCAAGTCTGTCCAGCGAATTCCCTCTGAAATCCTTCATGTTTTCAGCTCAACTCCCGCCCCCCATCGCTGGCCTCCACTTCCACGGTGACAGGACTGGAGAAGATTGATCAGCCGGCTTGAAATATTGTTGAAAAACATGCGTCACTATAATAGAATAAAGCAGTTGGATTAGTTCCAGTGCTGTTGACTCACGGGGCTAATTGCGTTTGCTTCGTCCAGATTCATAAAGAAACCAGATTGTGGCATTGATTTGCTTCCTTGACAACAGAAGTGACCCCGGAAAGGTCAATTGTTTCCCTCAATAAGTAGTCGCGCTTGTAAAAGACACTCGGATCAATGTGCTATGAATCTATACTAACAACAAAACAATTTTTCCTATGACTGACTCCTTCTAAATTACCTTAGGGCCTCTTCAGCTGCAGTAACAAGAGGAAATTGTGTGTTTACGCGGCCAGTGGCTTTTCATAAACACTGGACAGTTTGTGCTGGAGAGGGGATCCAGACAGCCAGACGGGGATTTGATATGGTAAAGGGCTGTTGGGTTTCGCCTGCAGAATGCTTCAGGGTTTGCAGTGCAGCTGGCACTCATCTGTGAAACTAGAGATGCATACAGATTCATGCACAACATTTTTTTGCATAGTGGTGCCAAAGAAAAGATTAGGTATGCACTTGCTCCACACACCTGTGTGCATTGTCTAGCTAATGCATAGCAGGTTCAGAAATTATTTGAGAGTCGGGGACTGTTAAATTTAATTTAACCCTCCTTGAATGTGATTGCCCATCCAGTATTTTTAGTCCTTAGATGTTTATTTTCTGCAGTGTTCAGCGAGGTTATCGTTAACACTAATTCACTGGGCCATATGAATATGCTTTCATGTGAGACTCTCCTATACACAGTGGATGCAATTTGAAATGGGGCACAAGCTTTATTTCGTAGTTTGGAGGAAACAGAAATGGCACAATTTAAATTCAGCTTTATATGACAATTAAAAGGAGCATGAGGTTAAAAAACTAAGCAAAACTGTGGGATCTGCTGGTAAAATATACTGCAAATGAAAGTCACTGCGTGGATTTAAATAAGCAATTACTGCAGTGATTAATATGTTTTGGCTGGTAACTGGTTATTTAATCTTAGCTGATGCAGTGAGTAGCTTTTCATTTTTTTCTAAACAACCACATTGGAAGAGACATCCAGTGTTCATGGAAAAGATGCCATTTCACCAAATTCTCTGCCTACATCAAGCAAACAGAGCAACTAAGAAGAATGCTGAAGCTGCTAAAATTAGGTGAAGAACTGCCTAATGCGTTACTAAGACCCGGATCAGTGGATGGTGGTCAGCCGTCATTTCTGAGGAAGAAATGTGATTCTAAAATAACATTTGATTGGATAGCACTTAAGTATGCTGGAAACAAATCATACAAAATCTATAGCAGAACTCAGAGCTATGTTATAACAATAAAAGTGAGACTATTTACATACTTGCAATGTGAAGATGAGTGTAGCCTATGTAGCCTTATCAGTGAGGTAATCTGGGAAAGAAAAGAGCAGACAGATTGGATTTTGCAATGGAAGGATAATCTGGTCATGTGATGTGATGACTCCACAGTTCCCCTGTTTCAGAGTGGTGGGCGTATCAGGTAAGAAGAAAGGTGGATGGACTGATGCAGCCATCATGCCTCGTATCTACTGTACAAGCCTGTAGGGGCAGTGTTATAATCTGGAGTTGCTGCAGGTTTACTTTCTGCAAGAGTAAGTGCCCAAAAAATGAAGTCAGCTGACTACCTGAATAAACTGAATAGTTTTTCTGTCAATGGATTCTTTTTCCTCCCTGATGGCTATATTCCAACACCATAATGCCAGGATTCACTGGGCTCAGATTGTGAAAGAGCAGTTAAGGGAGCACGTGTACTGGCCACCACAGAGTCCAAACCGTGTCCCCACTGAGAATCTTTGAGTGCTGGAGAAGACTTTATGTTGTTAGTGTTAATTGATTTTTAGTTTTTGATTGCACTTTGGAAAGATACGGTTTTCCCATCGGTTGTTAGTGAAGAATATATGGGTTGCAAAAAGGCCCACAAACACTTACTTGGTTTGAGCATGCCATTACGCAGAAATGATATCGTATTTACATGCTGCCTCGTCTGGCCTCATTCTGTTTCTAGTTCATCCAAGTACTGTCTGTGAAGCCAAAGCCTGTAATAGCTTATACCTCTGTGCCATAAAGCTCCAATGTTCACTGTTAACACCATGTAACTGAGAGACATCGGTGGCTGGATGATATCTGGGTTTCACTGTAATTTTACACTGTATTTCACTCCATCCTGCTGCGGTTAAAGCTCATCAGTGTACCAAAGGAGTGTGTGAAAAAAGTGTTTTCATGTAGTGTTTTGTTTCTAATACATGTATGTGTACGTCTCAGCATGGGATTACACTGAGAAATAGTAGCCTCTACCTGCGATACTTTTACAGTAGAGGTCCAACAAATGTAAAAAGTGTACATTGCACTGTGCGCTGTTTGCTTCTTGAGACAAAATTTCACCAGCTTGTACCAAGCAGTAGTCCATTTATGATTCAACAGACGGTACTCTATACTAAGAAAACTGTAAAAAAAAAAAAAACCACTATCTATTGCATATCCTGCAAATCTTACAGCTGTGGACAAAGCAAGGAAATAAACAAATATATGTCTTTTCAATTTGTCACCACATACAAAAAGAAGCTTTCAAAGCGATACTGTCAGCAGCTGTCACACATAAGCAATGGCTGTCTGAGAGCAGTGTGCTCCCTATCTGTCTTTTTATGAAATATAATCAAAGTGTCAGTGAGTTAAAGGGGATTCGAGTTAGAGAACTTTTACAGCAGTACAACTCCCAGCAAGACAGGAAGTTTTAAAAAAATGCGAGCCTCTAAACAAGTGTTTACAGTAACATTTAGCTCAGCTTTCCACTTGAATCACATCATTGGACCCTTCACAGAAACAAGTGTCAGCACCCTTGTATGTGTTTGTGGGATAACTGCGAGTTTGTTTGAGTGTGTGCTCTGCTCAGTATGATTTTGTTTGACATCTCAGCCTCTGTTAGAACTGGCAAGAGGATAAATGAAGCCAGAGGAGGCAGTAGCTTTTCATTATGGTCTTGCATTGCAGGGGGCACCACCCAGACCTGGACTTTCAATATGGGTGTGTGTTTGTGTGTGCAGGACAAAAATAGTTTCCCCACAAACGTACAGTATATGTTACCAGTTTTATGAGGCTTCTTGTCAGTGGCCCTCATTTATGCTATCAAGTTAATTGGTCTGGCCTGTAAAAGACTCTTTCCCAAAGGCTGAGCACTCTGGAATGTTTTTACCATGTTACAGAAATGGATAAAAATAGCAACGAACATACAGACATGCTCAATTTACTCCTTTTATTATAAAAAGGATTTTTTTTTTTTTTAAGTAAGTCACTGAAGGTAATGTGAAAAAAGCTTCACAAGACTTAATTTTTATGGGCAGGGCTAAATAAAGAGGTTTGCAGCAGCCAGATCTGCTAATCAAATACATGTGATTAATTCATTGTCTGCAGTTGTGAGCACCTTTATAAAAGCAGAAGTCTGGGCAGGTTGGATCATTCAGGTGTGTTTACACAGTGCCACAATCTTCCCAGAACTGGATGTCCCAGGAAATTCACCCCAAGGTCAGACTGTGCAGGAAAAAAAAGAGAGCTAGAGAGTGAAAGAGAGACAGCTCCATCTCAGACTCTACAGGCCTCAGTTAGAATGTTAAATATTACATTTCCTGAGACTACTGTTAGAGTTGTTAGCAGAAAGCCTTTTCTCTCCAAAAAGAGTATAGTTACATGTGAACAAACCACAAGACTTCTGTAATAATGTTTTTTGAACAGATGAGACCAAAGTGAAGATGTTATGCACAGTGCCGTGTTCATCTCGGCACAAATGCCTCCTATAAACCGTCAGCACGGTGGGGGAGGGGTGACGATTTGGGCTTCTTTTGCAGCAACAGGGCCTGGGTACCTTGCAGTCAATGAGTCAACCATGACCTCTGTATACCAAAGTATTGAAACGTGAGGCCAGCTGTAAAACTTCCACCCAAATCGGGTCATGCAAAAGCACGATGATCCCAAACACAGCAGTAAATCTGCGACAGAATTGCTGAAAAAGAAAGAGTGGAGATGTTGCAATGGCCCAGAGTTCAGCATGCTGTGATGCAATCTGTGCATAAACAAATTACCTCAACCCTCAATGAGCTGAAGCAGCGTTGTAACGGTGAGCGAGCCAAAATTCCTCCACGATGATGTGAAAGTCTGATAAAGTCATACGTACAGAAACCGTTAGGGGACATAGTGAATCATGGAGTGGACTTGGTTATGAAAACTTTAATGCTCATATGACTGCTGTATGTCACAACTGTAAATGCTCGGCAGAAAACACAGTTCCATTGAGCCCTTCTACTCCCCACCAGCAAAGGCAACGTATGCTCAAAGTATTTTTTTTTTTTTTTTCAAGGAATAGCTTTCTCTAAATGATGCATTGAACGTTATAAATTTGATCGAATCTGCTGGGTGCTTTGGCACACAGTCATCCTGCTGCCCCTGCAGCCACTTGCAGTTACAACTCGTCCAAAATAAAACAGAAACTTTCCATTTAGCTATTTAAAGAATGCTAATCTAATAAAGGGAAACACCCCTAACACAAACGCGTTTTCCTTTTTTCTTTTTTTCATAGCAGCTGTTATCTTATCCTCTTTTTGACTCCATTGTACGCCTTCCAGTTTAACCATTGTGTTAGCTTCTCATGTGTGGATACAGGAGCCACTTCTCTGACCCTTGGATGGACCTATGGAGGAAGCATAGCCATAGCTAGGTGTGGCTTTTGTAGTCTAACTTGTTGCTTATTTGGCTCTTAAAATAGAAATTTATTATTAACCAGCTTAAAAAAATGCATCTATTCAAGTCGTCCCAACCAAAAATGTAGTCATATTGACCTCCCTTCATTGAGAAATGAGCTCGACACAAATATTTTCCGTAATAAATTTGTTTCCTTTTGCTCTTCTACTGAGATCATTGCCATGACAGTAATTAAATTTACATAAAACATAGCAGACCAAGGTTGATGCACCCAATTGCCAGAGATTCTCCTGTAATAGCTGACAACAATAGCCCAGTTTAAAGCAAAGCGTGCATATGCATTGCGAGTAAATCATCAAATTAGTTCTCTATTTTGTTTTCCATGTGCTCGGAGCACTTCCAATTGAAGGTTGAGTAGCAACAGCAATCTGTTTGAGCTCTACTGAGAATTGCCCTGAAATGAAGGCAGAGCAGACTCCTTCCTCTATGCACCACGTTTGCAAGCCCCGCTTTAGCATTTCATTGACGCACTCGTGCCTGCGCTTTCGCTCAGTTGTTGTTATATCAGAAAAATCCACAGATTGAAGTCCGACTCTATGACTCTTCCTCTAACAAGACATTATTATCTGCTCGCTGACTTGGAATGCAAGCACCAAGCATCCCTCTTTCAGCCTTATTGCTGAAGCTGTTTGTTTTGGCCAGGATTAAGAGTAAAGCTGTTATCTTTGGAAGAGCAGGAGGGGTAATTAGTGCAGTCCAAGCTTGACTTGCCCTCAGAGTAAACCCAGACTGCCCAACACTGTTTTTTCACTTCAGGAAGCTAACTGGACTCTGGCCAAGGTATCAGAGTGGTAAAATGTCTTGAATTTTTGTATCCTTTCGCTTTAAGACATAATATATTTACTGCTGTGGCTTACATTTTATGGTATATATGCTGAAAAGTGATTTATTTCACCTTTTGCGTCATCTCGGGAAGCAGCTACAGTACTTTCTTTAGTTCTTTGTGTTTGATATATGTATCAGTACAAATAGGTTTTTCTCCCTCTCTATGACTCAGTTCAGTTTACTGAAGCTTTAAGTAAAGCTATCTCCCCAGAATCCCTTCAGGAATCCTGTGGGGTTTTGTTTTAACAAGCTCACAGCAAGACACGCACATGACCTTTTTGTGGCCCTCTTTTAGTAGTTCACTGGAGTTGGTGCAAGTCTGCATTAAAGCTTCTTTTACTAAGCTACCGGCTCGAGAGATAATACCAGCCCCGAAGAGCTCGTATCGCACTTCCTCTGGCTGGTTTCCCTCCTTTTACATTTGTCTAGCTGTTTATTTCCTCTCCCATTTGTTTCCAGTGTCTGCATTCCCTTTAGTTGTTTTTTCTGTTTCTGTTGGATTTCTCTTTCATTACAGAGTGGTATTTATGCTCCAAAACAGGGCAGCCTGTTTAGAGATATTCCAGCTGGTGGAATTTAGCATTTGTGTGTGTTTGTATATGCGTGTGTCTGTGAGCCATAGACTGCGGGAAAACGTGTTTATGAACCACTCCGGATTTGGACCGATCGCGTGGATCGGCACGTCTTTTGTCAGCTCCTCTAACCAAAAAGATCCAGCTTTGGTTGAGGGTGTCGTTTATGAGAAATGGGTGAGCTGCAAAATCGTTGCACAGCCACCTGTTAAACAAAGAAAACACACCCAAAACACACACCCTTTGCTCCATACAGGCACCGCGGGGAATTTTCCATATAGACATTGTACCACTGTAAAAACAGGCTGCCAATTAAAGATCATCAGGCCTGCTGTTGGACTGACACACATTTCCCTTACCCAGCCCTTAGCTATATTGGTGTATTTAGACATTTATAGTCATTCCTCAGTCCAAAAGGTTCCAAATGTCAGAACACCATTTAGAGAAAATGGTGCATGTCTGCTCAGATGGAGGGGAGTTGGGGGGGGTAAAGATGGAGAGATAGGGAAGGAAGATTAAGAATCAGGAAACAATTGGAGACAAAGTGTAACAGAGAGAGAGGGAGAGATAAAGAGAGCTGCAGGGCACCAGCCACCATCAAAACCTGTCACCAGCAAATCTTTATAGGAGGCTCTGCTACACACTGATACAGACACTCCAATTTGAACCAAACACCCATATGAATGTGGGGAGTGTGCACAGGCTGAGACAGCGTTGGATGTACAGAAACATATGTTTGCATGCATAAGCAAGTGCTTAGACACCCACACCCACACAAGAAAGAAAGCAAAATCGACCCACTCACACATCGCCAGCGGGGGAGGACGCAAACCCAGTTATGTACAGCATACAGCAGAAGTAATAAGGAGACAAAACAAGTATCCTGGCATGTTTAAAAATTCCTATCCAAACATTATTCAGCCTTCCACGCAAACACAGACTCACACTGACTCGGTGGTGTCTCAGCCTCGTGTGTCCCCGACACACCAAAGCAAACCAAGGATTCCACCTGACTGTGCTGCGCGCATACTAGAGGCAAATATCCAGGGGACACCACACTGTGAAGCACATTATTCACAGCTAACACGCCTCCCTGCAGGGAACACACGCAAACACACACACAGGTGGATACACTCTTGTGCACACGCAGACACACACAGATCGGGATGATGTGGCTGTCTTGCCAGTCAAAAACTGATCGAGTCTAGAAGCATCACCGTCCTCATTTCTATTCTCGTGTCAGTCGTCAATAATAACCTCAGAGGCCCGCGGAAAACCGAGATGCTCATTAAGAAAGCAGAAGGAAGGTTTCAGTATTCTGCGGCTCTGTGTGCCTGTTTTGTGTTTGACCCGAGCTCATACTGCACCAGACTACAGCAGAGCACTTTTTTTGTGTTTGTTTTTAAAATAATTTTCAGCATCAACCTGGAAAAGAAACTCCACACCGTGCTTTATTGGTGAACTTGAGATAATACTGCACATCTTAAACTGGAGGGTTTATTCTCCAAGTGTCACGCGTGAACTTGTTGCAGTTGAAAAACCGTTTGAGGCCATGAGCATTTTAAAGGCCACGTGATGCGAGCATTGAACAGAGTTTGTTACCAAAGTAGCATTTAGCTCGATTTTTGTTTTGACCTTAGAAGTATACGCTCCTTACATGAATGAGAGGGATGCAGAAATGTGTTTGAAAAAAAAAAAGAAAATCAATGAAACTTCAAATGTTTGGCAGATGTAATAATTCTGCATCAGTTTATGTAGTTAAGGAGGATAAAAGCAGCATTGTACCAGACAAGGTAAGGAGGCAGGAAAGGCGGACCTGCGCGTCTTTTGGCTCTGTGTTTTTAGATAGCCGTGGCTTTGTGTGCAGCTTCTGTCGAGTTGTGTCTCTCTCGCTCTCCCTTTCTCTCCCCGCCTTTGCTCCATGTGCTGTGTGTAGAGCATGGAAATAGCAAACAGATGGGCAAAGTGCATTTCAAGGTCAGGGAAATACAAAGTCGACACAGAACCCAATGTGTCCCGTAGCTCCAGCGCTCCAATAAGGCCGTTATTGTTAAAGAAATGTGTGGTTTTCTTTTTCTTTTTTCCTTTCTGGTTTTAATTACAAAGAGTCTTGAACGCCTTTCTAGTGCTAAATGCTTTCCCCAGCAGTATGAAGGCTAATCTGTTAACTTGTGTGTTACAGTAAATTAGCCCGTGTTACATCAAGCAGATGAAGATTTGACCTCACAGCCTGCTGCTGACTAAAGCCCAAAAAGAAGAACAAAAAGAAAGGACCTGCAACTAATATCCAATCAGCTCCTGTGAATAGTCGCAAAGTAGATGCTAATAACCAGCCATCACCGCGCCCAGGAGGCTGATGGCAAATCATGACACGCAGCCACACAATAACAATACAGTCATTTAAATTGTGGTCAACGAGGTCGATGCTTATCAGAGGACGCGCGGGTGTAGCTGCAGCGTATACGCACGTGCACACATAGTCCGTCTTGCCCTCTTCTCACAACACGTACAGTCCAATTATAGAGAGGGGACGGGGCCCGGGCCCTGCGCTCCTGGTGACCTTGTTCCAGGACAGATTGATGAGGCACTGTATCGCCCCAGCAGATCAAATAACTCCTCTCTGGCCCTCATTAGCAGGACTAGGGGAGTTCGGCTTAGCCGGTGTAGTGTGCTGACAGTACTGCGCTAGTACCAAAGTAGCTGCCTTTCAACCATTCCTGAATAAATTAGAAAAAAAACAACAACTCTTAAGTGTTGCCATCTGGTAAAATTGTGTGAACCGTGCAGAAAATAATTAGCTTGTTGCTGGATGACACTGTTTACTGTTTCTACTCTCTCTTGGCTGAGAGTTTAAGGGGAAGCATGAAATAATTTCATCTTGTTCCTTTTCCAGCAAAGGCCATTTTCAGCGACGTTTAACGTTCCTTGTTAGTTTTGACAGATTTCACAAAGAAAAGGTTCAGTCATTAAATGTAAGTTTTCCTTTTTTCGTGTGGACTCCACAGTTTCCCCGCAGTTCGTGAAGCGGCCGGCCAACATTTATGCCCACGAGTCCATGGACATCATCTTTGAGTGCGACGTGTCGGGGTCACCGGCTCCCACGGTCAAATGGGTCAAGAATGGAGACGCCGTCATTCCCAGCGATTACTTCAAAATAATTGTAAGTTCATTCAGTGCTGATGTGCTGCCTTTTTTTATTTTATTTTTTTCTTCCAACCTTTCCTTCACCAGAAGTCATTGCGAGAGTTTACATCACCGGAGCGTCACGAGAAAGAGTAGGAAATTGATTAGAACTGCTGCTTGCATTGATACCTGTGTATGTTTGTTATTCCAATTCCCTCTTTTTTTTTTCCCTTCCTGCTTTGTAGGAGGACCACAACCTGCAGATTTTGGGTCTGGTCAAGTCAGACGAGGGCTTCTACCAGTGCCTGGCAGAAAACGATGCGGGCAACATCCAGTCCAGCGCCCAGCTTATCATCCTGGATCCAGGTATGCCAGACCTGCTGCTAGTGTGCAAATAAGATATTTTCCTCAAGCAGATAAAATCAATTGGTACTTGAGGAAATAAACACAAAAGCTGTGAGTTGATGAGATTTTTTTAACAACAAAACAATCAAAGGCAGCAATGACTCAATGAAAGCAATGAAATTCACCGTGTCTGATCGGTTTTCCTCTGGCAGGCTAGATTTGGAAACATCAGTGGCATTCGGACACAGTGATTCTTGTGTTTATTTCTTAGCCTTTAACAGCTAAACCTCCATATGAATCATAGCCGCTGGAGCTGGACTTGTTTTCCCTGTAACTGCTTTAGTATCCCTAATGAAGTACAGCAGTAGGTACATGCAGTTTATTAAAGTTCCAGTCTCATGTCTGGATTTTTTTTATTTTTTTATTTTTTTAGAGAGAGCAATGAAAGAAATAATCTCTTCAAAAACACCCTTTCAGCAAAGGCTTGAAAAACGTGAGCTGTAAAGTTGGGGTTTTCTGTTGTCTGTACAGTTTTCCCTGTTTGCGAACGTCTGAATTCTCACAGCTGTGCACATCTGTGAAAGTGTGAAGAGTGACGGAAACAGAAATAATACCACTGGGAACTTGTTATACCAGAGGTGGCTCAAAGGGAACAGAAGTATATCTGACGGTTGCTTTGCACAAAGTCCATTCCACATCTAGCGTCACAGAAATGCCTCGCTGCTTGACCCGAGCCCTTTACAAGGCTGTGGATATTTTGTCTTTGGACATGTAAGGTGCTTTAGGTAAACATAAGCTCCACATGCTGTATAAAGTGAGAAGCTGCAACATAGCCAAAGACGAGCTTCAAACATGAAGTCCCGTGAGCTTTAGAGTGCAAGGCAGCAACTAAAGCAGACACTTAAGGACAGTGGCTACAATTGCTGAAAAGTACAAAGTGCCTCCAAAAATAGAAGCTAATGCAGAGGGAAAAAACGTTAACATCCCAGTTCTTGAGGTAGTTTTGTTTCATTACCTCTGATCTTTAGAGAAAATGTAATGCAGCTTAAATTTGCCGTCATTTGCACGGTCATAATAATCATAGTCTAACCCACGGGGCTAGTGAAAACCTCGCCACAGTCCTCGAAAACAACGACAACTTCAAGACCAGAAACGAGGCGCATTTTCTCTGAGCGGCGTAATCTAAATAAAACGAGGTGGAAAATGAGAGACAATAAAGCGACGGGGGCAGTGACGGCGAAAACAAACCCTAATACAGCAGAGATCAGAAGTTGTGCGCGTAGCCTTTACATTGTAATCGTTGCTTTACTGCTGACTCGTAGCGTCCCTTTCTCTCGAGGAAGATGGCGAAAATTTAATCAAGCGTGAACCCCCCCCCCACTTACTCGAAGCAGGTGGCTAATGAATTAGCATAGCAGTGTCCAACCGGTGGCACCTCCAGCTGTGTCATCCCCGCCGACTGGAGGACATTAAGTCAGAAATAATGATGACCTGCAGCTCATTGTGTATTTGTGTTTGACACCATTGATAAGGGTCTGCCTACTTTACATGGCCTCAAGTCTTTTTATCTTTTCTTTCTTTTCTTTGACTTGAAGATAAATGGGATGAATTACAGAGGCAGCTGGCCTTGTACATGAGGTCCGCCCTGAGCACGGCTTTGAAGAAATTAATCTCTGTTTAATCCATAAATATCACAGGGAGTCTTTTCCTTTTGTTACCGTTCTGATTGCGTACATCTGTCTTGGTCACAGTAATGCTAATCCAGACACACTTACCCCAAGAAAGCTTTCCAGCTCCCTGATTATTCATCAGGTTATTATCCTGACTCTCATCTGATGTATGTAGGAAATAACAGAGTCTCCATGGTACTGTTCATTTTTATTCTGCAAATCGTTGACATTTTGCGCATGTATAGACGCATCCACAAACACTGTATCAAAGTAATTTCCCCTCTCAAAGGTGCAATCTGTGCCTGCAAATGGTTAATCAATGGCAACGTGTTTAAAATCATCTCATTTTCTGCACCTATTTGTGTTTCGCGGTGACGGCTCTGATGAATGAATCTCAGTAGACTCTAGTAAAGTCGTATCTTTCTCCTCGGTGTCTCCTCTCTCTCCTCCTGAGCTGCGGCGTGTGCAGGCCTACTCTTCCACACCCATCTGTCACCTTTTTCTCGAGGCCTTCCTCTCACTGTCTTTCACAGCCACCTGCTCTCTGTGATAATCCAACACAGTGAGCTTTGTGGTAATTGTGCTGTACTCAATATAGTCCCCTTATATGGCTGCCCCTTCACAGCTGGACATCTCCTTCTGCTCCGTGCTGCCCCTTTGTGTTTACCGCAGTCAGGTATTCCCGTTCGCACCTGCCAGGCTCGAATCATCCTGAAACGCGGCCAGGAAAACACCCCGTCTGCCGGCTGCCTTGCAGTCGGCGAGATAAGCCAGGGACTTGCCACAGGGATAAAGTTGTCTTCACCCAACAGGGAAATCAATGGGGTGAACTGCATCTAAATACCCAGCGGCTGCAAGTTGGCTAATATTCATTAGTGGCCATAATCTTTGCGTCTTGACACTGCCAGCTGCAGTTAAATCTAGCTCCACTGATGGCTGCCACTCGTGGGTGTTTGGAATGGAAAAATGTCAGCTGTTAGCATATGTATAGCATTTTGGCAGTTATTTATAGTGATTCGTCCTCCACATCGATACAGCTGGCTCAGCGAGCGGGTTTGTGTGCATGCTGCATAAACAAAGAGAAGCTTTTTAAACAGATTTTCACCTTGCTAGGTAAAATCTTTGAAAGTTGCAGAGGTTTGGTCAAAAATCGGGACCTCAGCCTGCAGTCCTTAAAGCAATTTTGTGCACATTCCACAGTCGTGTGCAATATAGGTCAACTAGTTGCAAACAGATGTGGTTCAACTGGAGCTGAAATACCAAAAATGGAACTCGAGGGGACCTAATTGCACGGAGTAATGCAGTCTGAGTAAGTGGCTCTTAATGTCCCTTGTAAAGCTGCCACATTCAGACTTGTTGTTTTCTGGAGGCGCTGGAAGCTCTAAGTAGCTGTGCTCGTCAGAGTCATTACGCACTGTCAGCGAAAATAAAGCTACGGCGAAATTGTTTGCCTCCTCACAAACTACATCCTCACAAAATAATTAACAAGTCTGCATATGTGTACCAGTGTTGTTTGTTTTCTCCCACCCCCTCCTAATTGTAAGTTTCCTGAGGTTTATTACATTAAATCCAGATCACATGTAGAGTAACTAGATAAGAAATGACTGATCTAATCACAAAATGTTCTCACTAAGTGTGTGAGTCAACAAGTGCTGAGGGTTTTATCAAATTCCCGGCAGACTGGCCCGTGCTTTCCTCACAAATTATAAAAATACATCCACTAATGATTGCGTGATGACTCTATCCTGGCATTTTTGATATTTGCCGTCCACAATTATATCTTACTGTCGCACGGGGAGCGACTGGTCCGCTGCAGAGGATGTGCCCTTTGAGGAATTATCATCTCAAACCATCTATTGACAGTTTCCAGCCCTTTTCAAACACATTATTAGTTTATGAGTTGAGTGTTGATGTGCGATAACTGCAGTGGGTGGCACTTAGAGCTGGGAGGGGAAATGGCTCATGTTTTTTTGCTGTTTTTAACTTTGAAGTAGAATTCCTAGACAAAGCAGTTGTTTATGCGATTGCCATCTTTGCGCGTACCATACAAAAAGACTGTGATTGAAGTTTAAACTAGTCCAAGTTTCACAATGTAGTTGCTTTTTGTGTAGTTTTCGCCGATGCAGGGAGGACCGTATATTTTATTTTCAAGTTTTGAATTAGATTTGTGGATGAAAGAGACATTTAGGGTTTTTTGTTTGTTTGCTTTTTGCAGATTGGGATCTTTAGCTTGTCTAAGTAGATCAAAAATTGCAACTTCATGTGTAAAATGCAGAGAGATCTACACTCAGCGCTAGCAAACAAAAGAAGTAGATGTTCTCCTCTGCTGTTTGCCCTTCAGTTCATATCCTTTAGCTTGTTTTGAAGTTTGCATAAATTCGAGCTGCGCCCCCATTTGCATGCGAATACTCACATTTGATCCTTCCACATGCCCTGCCGGCTTCAATCTCGAAATACTCTTTCATGACTTTTCTCTGTCCCTCTGTCTCTCCTCTGTTCCCCTCAGCTCACATGAATAATGTTTTGACATTTTGCCTCCTAGTGACCAAATCAAGTACTTCACTGGAGAGCCTGAAAGCTTGTTTGGATGCACCAAGCTCTGAGAGCTCATCTTGTTTGAGGTGCAACTGTTACAAGTGAATTTCATACAAATGAATGGGGGAGGAGGGGGTTACACAGTCACACACTTCAGGTTACACAGTTTAAAAACATCAGTCGCTGTGCAGTGCTGTGCAACACGGCTCCATGAATTTTACATCCTTTCTCCTGTAGGCTAGCACTCCTAGCCGTGTTTCAGGTCGTGTTATGATGAAAGGAGGATGACACTCTATTCCTGATGCAAATGTGTTTATTCAAGCTTTTGTTAAATTCAGAGCTTAAACAGGCCTTGGTTCCTTTCAGCGTTTCCTTCACCTTCATCCTTTATCTGACACTGCAGCCATTAGTCTCCCCTCCCCCTGCCGTAGACCTGTGGCAGCCAACAGAAGAGTCCTGCCTCCCCTCTGATCAGGGGTAGCAGACCCCCATTGAGAGATGGCGATGCGTCATCGATGCCTGAGTGCTCGCTGTGTCCCCTGAGCTTCCTCTCCCTCCATCACTCTGTACTTATGAGTGCAGGCAACAGACTTGTTGTCATGCTACGCTGACATGTGGGGGTGTCCCCTAAGTTGCAGTGATGATGGCTACATGAAGGGCCCAATGAGATACCTGAGCAGATATAGTCATTCTCACTGCAGCTTCATTAGTAAATATCAGTTAGAGAGGAGGGTTCTCTGTAAAGAGACATTTGTAGAGCTGTTGGTGAGTCTCATCCTTTTTTAATGAGGCAAGGATGCTTAGTCCTTAAAAAAACAAAGTCAGTTTGCATCATTTGGAAGGAAGTGGAAGTTTAACGCTGCTTCTGAACAAATTGGGACTAACGTGAGCCTTTCTGTCTAACTAAACCTGCAGGCTAGCTCAGGCAGGGAGCTGGAGCTGCACTATGGCGTCATGGAGGCGCGCGCCATGCCTCACTCTCCTCATGTCAAATACCGAAAACGCAGTCTGAATTAAAGGTGCAGAATTTCCAGAATCTCCCTCTGACATGTCAGCGCTACTGTGCCAGATGTGCACAGCTCCCAGCTGTTTCAGCTCATCCGCCACCCCAGGATGCATCTGTAGACTCCACGGGAGATGTTTACCCATCTCTCCCCAATTTTATACAGCGATGAACTGAATGTGTAAGAGTGGAGAGCAGAAAATGCCTCCAACACCTTCTCCCTTTGGAAAACAAAACAAACCATAAATCAAACTTTAATTGTTTTAATGTTAATAAGAACATCGTTGACATTAAACAACTGCAGCACAAAAAAAACTATCCATAAAGCAAAGTTGTTAGACTCTGCTGAGTGTATACTAAGCACAGAATAGTCCAAGAAAGCTGTTTAGGACAGACTTAGTAGCCAGAGGCAATGCTGTTTACTGTGCGAACAACACAAAGCAGAGAATGCCCCAAATTCTTCCACCTCATGTTCTAAAGAGCTCTGAGAGAAGTTGATTTTTGCAGCAGTTTGTAACACAAGCAGACTCTCGTGTTATTGAGGCTGTACCGCTTTAGCATAAGGAGTCATTGTTTCCTCACAGAGCACTGATGCACATGAGAGATGGAGAGGAACACAGCAGCCTAGATCCGTCGTTGTACAGTTGTGCACACAGGAAGGGTTTTATGCACAAATCTCTTGATGCTGAAGCTGCATTGTTGTCTAATACAAATTGAGAGGTACTTGAATTTATATTGAATTAAAGGCAGAGAGAAAGATGACAAGCAATACATTTAAAAAAAAAAGGGGGTCCCTAATGTACCAATACTGCTGGCAGTGTAGTGCACTGCAGTAACAGCTCGCGCTAGTAGCAAAGGAAGAAAACTAATGTGATATAGAACGTAAACATATTATGATTACACTACAAATGTCGAGTTTGAGGAGGCACAGCAGGGGAGGGGGAAAAAACCCTCCCCTTAAACACATTTGTAACACCGAAGCCACAGGCGGACGATCCTTCCACTACATCGGCACCGGAGCACCACCCTTATTCCCTGTTCAAATCAAGGAGTGAGAATAGGCTGCTAAAAGACCCTTCCCTCCAGCCAGACTCCAGCAGCACTGAATAAAAGCTCGGGCCTACTTCAGGGAATACGGTGTGCTCCATCATCTGCTAGCAGGGTCACGGCCAGGCCAGCAGGAGCGAACGTGCAACACTGTGAGCATGTGAATGTGTCAGCTCGGCACAGAGCGATGCGCTGTGTTTTCAGTTGGCACGGCCTGCATCGTAAGTGCAGCCTGAACACCAGGCACCGGTGTGAAAGTGTGACTGCTGAGCATATCATGTAATGCCGGGATGTACATGCATGTACACAAACGGTCGCCCCCGGCCTCACCGTATGGCCCCAGGCGCAAACTAAATATGTTTCATCGACTGATCCACATAGACTCCTTCATAGCAGTTTATTAAACCTAGCCTCTGATCACTACTCCAACTTGCTTTTCCCCGACTTCCTTTTGTTCCTACAAGACGCACAAGCGACTTCGTTTGTTGGCGCTTTATGAAATTTGGACTGTCGGTCATTGATTCAACTGTGTGGTAATATTTGAGGCTGCTGTTTTGTCCACAAATGTGGACAAATTTGCACAAAGCAAACATCCTATTATGATGAAGAGCCTGTATTGCGATTCCGCAGAAACGGAGATAAGAAGCCTAAATAAGGAGACTGTTGTTGCCACAAAGCATAAGCTAATAAAGTGTATCTGGAGGGTGAAATTGCCTAGGGAAAAGAGGGGGGAGGGGAAAGAAAACTAGTTCTTTTCCCACATGAAAACATCAGTAAACACCAAATTTACCTGTTTTCCACCAGTCGAATTTCACATGCAGCACACGTAGCTGCTGCTTAGACGCTGCATGTGCTTTAGAACTACCTTATTGTTACACACAGTGTTACTGGTCGATTAAGCAAATATGATAATATTGTTGTTTTATTAACGGTGTTGTAGTTTTATTTATAAATTCTTGCGATTATGGAAAAGCAATCTCAAAACAAATTAAGGGACAGAGAATATTAATATTATGTAAATTTCTAAATTCTGCCTCATAGCGAGGTGCATTGAAATTCAAATTTGGGGATAAAGTCTTTAAATGTGCACACAGTGTCCTAAACTGAAAAACACGCAGATAAACACACACATACACGAGCGCACAAAATCTGTTTTGGCACACACAGACGCACACCACGTTAGTGATAGTGATTAGTGAATGCGTTTCCCCACCGGAGGCTGTAGGAAGCTGATCAGAGGGATTGTTACCTAAATTGATTGTGAAGAGCTGAAATCAGCCTCCACCAAATTGCTGTTTGTGCGGGTGCTGATGGCAAAGTAAGTGTTTGTGTTGTGGTTGTGTCTCTCAGGGATGGCGTTTGGCGCGCGCGCGTGTGTGTATTTACAGGCTGGGGCGCTCTCAGCACAGGCTGAACTTTTCTATGGGTTGTATTTACTCAAGCGTGGTGAAAGCTTTGCCTCATTTATAAATGCTCTGACGCCTCAGTGCTAACTGCAGAATGTTATGGGTGCCTATTTTCCTCTTGTTTTGCACGAGAAAGTAAAAAAAAGGGATTAAAATAGCTTTCGGTGTACTTGCGTCAGCTCAGGTTTTGTTTGGGGTGTTTTTTGAAGGTCAGTCTTGTTATCGAAGCCAGCTTGAGGCTCGACTGCACGCGTGAGGGCTGGTTTTCACCAACACCTGCCCTTATCTACGATATAACACCGTCCACCTCCAACACACACACTCATCCAGGATGTCGATCTGATGTTTTTGGACGTGGACAGTCCTCTGGGTGCAGTAATTGAAAGTACCGAATGAGACGAAAACATCACTTTCCCTTCACACCCTTCCTTTAGCGGCAGGCGGCTGACCTCTGTGAGCGGCGCCACCAAAGCCGGAGCTCGTATTTTTCCTGTTAGCCTCCACAGCCCCCCCAACCTCCTCACTCAGCTGAGCCTCCCAGTTTCCATAAGCTAAAAGTAGAATAGTGAGTAACGTCACAGTGGGTTATGGACACCCCACTGCTCACTAGCGTAAGTGCATAGCTGCTTCTTGCTGGGCCTGTCCGAGGGAGGCGTCTTTATTAGTGGGAGTCTGATTAGCGGGCCTGTTTGTTAGTGAATCTCCAAAGACAGGGGGGTGCAGCTGCTCTCACTTCTCCCAACATCCCATTTGACCTTTTCAGGCCTTTCTTTGGTTGTTCAGCTCTACTCGCTTTATACATGAAATGCTGCTGCTGCTGTGTATACACACACACAAACGAGCCATAACGTAGAGCTTTCCTGGAAATCAATTACTTTATTCCAGGGCTCTCTCTGCTCCCTCGGAGAGGTTGTATTGTGTTTGTGTACCTCAGAGGTAATAAAAAACAAAGGCGCGCAGTGCAGAAAGAAAGCCCGTTTCCCGTCGTGGGCATCGGTGGTAAAATGCTCTGGAGATCCGCGGCAGCATCCCTGGCTGTTTTTGATCTGCTTGAAAGGCGAGCCCAGGAGACCTCTCGTCCCCGCTCTCATCCAGCATGTGGCGCACGCGATACATGTGACGCAGATTTGAAGCGTGGAAGGTGGAGTGTTGTGCTGTATACCATAGCTGCACGTCTTCATTTGCATGCGGAGTCTGGGCGAGCAGATTTTAGCCTCATGTTCCTTCGTGTTTTTGTGAGTGTGTGCTAAAGCGAGGTGTTCAGGGGAACAAAGCAATCACACCCAGATTAACTCACCAGTGACTCAATGAACGTGTGTTGCATGCACACAGCGAGTGACTACTCATCGATATACCTGCCCCCAGTCAATTACAGCCATCATTTCCAAATAGCGGCGTTTGCTTTCTTTGACGTTGTAGGACCCTCTGGGTGTGTCTGTCTCTGTAGGGTGGAGAGTATTTAGCCTTCCACACTCTCGAGCGGGGATTGTCACTCTACTTTGTTTAAAATCTAAATTGTTAGTGCACCAGAAGGCCAAGAGGGGATGCAAACACAGGCATACCATCCAAAAGCGTGCCTCATAGGATATCTCCTACATGTTTGCGAAAAACCTGCAGGGACTCTGCACAATGTTGACTCGGGACGAGAAAAGTGAGATGAATGCACAATTGAACAAACGTTGCCATTTAAAAAGGAAATCTCTGCAGGGATTCAAAGAGGCAGATTTTCCACACACAGAGGCCCTTCTGAGGTTTCAGCCGCCTGATAAAGAGACCGAACGCCTCTGTCCTATTAAAGCATTTAGTACATCACCACAGGGCATCCAGGTGTCCCATGGATCTGTCAGATGGGTCCTGTCGCATCCCACTCTGTCTCCTGCACCACAGGAGCGTTTGGGAAGAGAGCAGAGACGTAAATACATCTGCGACCCACTGCAAATGCTTCAAAACAGCACTCATGGTCTGTGTTCTCTCCACTTATCGAGGCTATTTTTTAAGGGGGGGGGTTCATAATTTTGGGCCTCGAACTTCTCTCTGTTAGCGTCATGGCTTTCTTATTTGCCTGACTTTGATGTGTCCCCTCTGTACACATGTGCATATGTTTTTTGAGATTGGTATATGTGTCTTTTAATTGGTGAGACTTCTTTATTTCCTGGGAAAAGTGCTGGATGGGAGTGAACATGCCCTAGAAAGCGGTGGAGGAAAAGGGAGAGGAATGTGGAGGCGATGCTGTTTGAGATTTTTTTTTTTTTTTTAACAGAATAAGTTTGAGACTTTTTCCTTTCTGAATTATGTCAGTGAGTCAGTCTTTTTCCAGAGATTCGAGCTACGCTTTAATCTCGACTGTTTCTGATTAGAGGGAATGCGTGCAGTTACCAATACACTCCACCCTTCAGCAATCCAATACTGAATCTCTGTCACGTCCCCCTTGGCTAGTGATAAGGTGTCAGGATACAAGTGCAAGAAAGGTCCCAAGACAAAGATTATATTCCTAACTACGGGTGTCCCTGTAGTGGGCAGGCTGGCTTGTTATTATTTTCTCTCTTTTATTCTTTTTCTTCGCTGATGAGTGTCTCGTATTTTTATTGTTTGTGTCATTGGTTTTCATTTATTGCTGTATTGCTTGTAAAGCAAGAAAATCTTTTTTAAAAAATGGAGTTTGTTATTGTTGTCGACAGGGTAATTGAAAGGAACCGAGGGGACTCCAAAAAAAAGAATGCTTGGTCAGACTTTTCCTCGCTCTCGCTCATTTCCCTCCTCCCCTCTCACGTCTCTCTTGAAACATTTGTCTTCTCCTTCTGACTCTTTCCTTTGTCGGTGCGTTAAGGAGCTGCTCAAATGTCATGAGCTGTCAGGCTTGCTCATCTTTCCTGTCTTTTCTTTAAAGAGAGTGAAGGGAGAGCAGAATTTATTTAAAACAAAAAACAGCCACAGTTGTCACCAGGAAAGAAAAACGATTCTTCTTCTTCTTCTTCTTCTTTTTTTTTTGGCTACATTTACTAGAGAACCAATAAGAGTGATCCAGTTTGCAGTTGCTCTGTTCTTACTTACAGTTTCTTTTACATTTCAGAGAATTAATGTCTCCACGGATTGTTTTTGTCTTTGTTCAGCGGAAATTTCTTCTAGTTCTTTGTAATAACCTTCGGGCCTACAGATAGGCTGTTCGGTTTTATCATAACGCGACTACTCCGTGTTTGCATAAAACATGACAAAGGCTGTCATTTTTATTTACTTTGCCTTTCATTTCTTTATTGAAAATGGCAGTGTAGTGTAGATAGGGACGGGACATGAAGGGAGAGAGCGAGAGAAGGGGGGTGGAGGGTGATGTGGAACTGATGACTGGCAGTTTTAATTGACTGTCTTCTTTGTGATGCTGTTCTGAAGACTCTCGACTATGCTTTTTGAGTACATTGTTCTTCTTCTTTTCTTGGCCAGATGAAAGTAGTGACTCAGTAATGGACCATTAGCACTGTGCTACATCAGTGTCTTACGCCGTCGTCATTACCGAACTACATTAGACATGGAAACCAGGCCTGAGAAAATCCATTTTGCAAGAGCCTGGCGTGGCTTGCTGAATTCCTTCTGAAAAGGCTATCTGTAGTTATAGTGCTGTGTGTGCTTCCTGCAGACATTCATTAGGTTTCCGTTCTCTCGGTAGAGGTGTGTAAGGCTGAGCCGGTGAGTTAGGCTGGCTCTCTTATCGGTGAACTCGGACCAGTTTGATGGAAATGCAGCTTTGCCCAGCGACGCTCACAGGGATTATGATGTTGGCAGCACAAGATAAAAGTTATGAGCCTTTAGTCAGAACTTTCACACCGCTCCATTTCTTTATTTCTGAAACGTGTTTTGCTTCCATTGAACGCTAAGACGACCTGTTAAGCATGTCTTTGTCCCAGTTGGGTTTTTTTGCCTGGGTTACCCAGATTATTATGCAGATCTAAAGTAACCTTCCTCGTTAAGCCTTAATGCCAGTAATTCATTACCTCTGGCACGGAGACTAATGACACTATTAATCAGCTATGAATAGAGCTCGGCAATAGCAGTGGGAGGCTGACACCTTCTTACTGTAACAATCCCAGGCACACATGTACAAGAGAGATTGTCAGAAGGACACCGAAAACTGCCCAGCATGTCAATTACCTACGGCGGACACGGTGTATGAAGATGGAAGCCGCTCGTAATGATTTTATTTCCTCGCCCTTGTCTGATCTGTGAGGTGGTCTTGATTCTGTTTGTGCTTCAAACTGAGATAACCTCGAAGTCCACACTGGGCAAGAGTACTGATGGACAAATTCGCTCACTAGAAGAATTATGGCGTTGAGCAGAGTGCAAAGGCAGTGACCTGTTTCCTGTGTCATCTTAGGAGACAATCTTAGACCTATTAAAAGCCCGTTTTCCTCATTTTCTGCAGACATCAACAACCAGCCAACAACTAGTTAAGGTTAATAATGTTGAGTTTAAAAAAAAAAAGGAAAAGAAATAAAACAAGGTCCAGATATGCATTTCTTAAAGCTCAACTCATATTCTCTGACTTATTCTTCTGTTTTAATCAAGAAGTTGTGGCTCAACAGGGTTCAAAGCAAAACTGACTAATGTGAAGCAAATGTTGCTATCCGACTTTGCTTTTGAAGTTCTTTCAAACAGTTATCATTTGAGGGAACGGAGAAGGCCTTTAAAGGCATATTTCATTGCTATATAACCATATGTGTGTTGGAATAATAGTAATATTTCATATTTAATATGTGAGCTGGAGCACAGCGTGAGGTTATCAAGCAGGGCCCTTCTGGTTACTATGAAAGAGTAGCATATCTTTTGCCTTCCAAGCTTTTAATCCTTCTTTCCTGAAGATATGGCAAAATTAGTATGCACATTAAAATCTCTAAATTGTTAATTCCATTGTATTCATCTCAATAAATTAATTCTACAGACTCAAGGGACTCATAGATTATTGCCTGCAGGACTTTTTTTTTATACAACCTGAATCTGGAAGCGGAATTACTAATTTCCTGTGGATGTTGTCTTTATCTCATCTTCCAGCTGAATTGTATCTTGTTCATAGAATATTTTGAGGTTAAAACTTTTTGAAATATGTCAACAATGAGTCGTTCCATTCACAGTATTTGCCGGGAGTTCCTACTTGCGCTGTGTTTCTGGATTGCACTCTACTGCGTTCAGATTTTTGGAATTCAGGAAGCGCTTCCCTATTAAGAAACTGAGCCTTTGGTGATTCGGTGAACCTGGTTCGAGTTAGGTGGCGGTAATTCTGATGCTTGTGCGTGTGCGAGACGCTTTATAAATGGGGATAATTATTCCGCATCTGGTCATTTACACTGCAGTCAGAAAGTATTAGGATGATAATGTGTTTTTCATTGTTGTTGGCACTACTCCAGCAAACAGGATTTGAAATGAAACAGTGGCGTTGAGGCTGGAGTGCTGACTTTCAGCTTTAAGCTTGTTTGAGGCTGTCATTACCTTTGCTTGGTGACGATTGAGAGACGGCTGGGTTGTTTTTTGGGGGGTTTTCTTCACCACTTTTAGAACAAGAACCCTAATCGCAGGGAAAAGGCAGCCAGTGTTTTTCTAAATGGTGTAAAATAGTTTTGGCTGGCCACTGGAGTGGATTTTTGTAGGGTAAGGCAAGGCCTCATCACTCAGCTGACCTAAATCCATCTTTTCAGATGAGAACGAATAAAAAAAAAAAACATTCCTGAAATGTGCAAGAAGCGGCCCTCCACATATCCTACACAAGGTGTCGTGCTGATGTCTGTGACTTTAACGAGAGTTTGGATTTCATAGATAGATATCCAAATTTGGGCAAAAGTACCTTTTTTTTTAATTTTTTTTATTGAGTGTAGATGTAAACAAGCTAAAATTGAGCCTGACAATCTGTTTATTTCCCATCCAAAGTACTGGAGCATGCTACAAATTCAACAGCAGTTCTTCAGAGCATTACTCGGTATACACAGAGCCCATAAATACGGAGTTGAAGCTAAAGTTTCTTGAGTGTTTATATACAGAAAGTGTATACAAACAGTGTCATTTTTCTTTGGGGGTGGGTCAGAATCTTCTATATCATATGTTGGCTTTTATATGATCACAGAAGTCGGTGAACTCTTTGATACGTAAACAAATTCTGAAAGCCAAATTAGCGGTTAGTCCACATGCTGTGACAGATAAATATGCCAGCAGCCGCTTTCCATTCCATTGCAATTTCTCCGGTAATAACACACCGTTTGAGCACAGCACTTGCCATGCGCCTTTCCTATATTTTCAGCCTTACCCTCCAGTCCGTTTCCCCCCGACCTGCAAACAAATGGAAATGTCATACGGACTAACATTCTTTCCGTATGGTTTTGTTTCGCCTGCTTGCCAGGCAAATGGAAAGCAGATCTCACGAGGTCCGACCGCAGATTGTTCCTCTGAAAAGGAGGAGGAAAAAAGAAAAACACACACACGCACTTGAAATGAAATCACAAACATTTCTGTGGCTTGGCTGTGGAATGCGACGACAGAAGTGCTTCAGCAGCATCGTTAGTTATGAGAAGCTAAAGTGAGAGGGGGGGGTTGGGTTAGTCCGAAGCTGTTTTACTGTAAAACAAAAGTCAGACGGCCACGAGACGACTTTGTCCCTGTCACGACAAAGTGTCTCTCCTTGCAGAAATGCAGTCCAATCATTCATTTTAATGCCAATGATTGGCAGGAAAGCCACTGCTGGTGAACGTTAAGTGTGTGACACTGTTCTGCTCCCACTGCCCTTGCATTAGACAGGTGTGTGTAGATCTGCATGTGTAGTCCCTCCCTCTTTGTCAGCTTTGTGAGTGTAGTAGAAGTGTTGTATTGTGGTTCCTTGTCACACCAAGAGTCTTTTTTTTTTTTTGTTACGTTGTTGTTATTTTGTTTTTTCTTTTTTTTGTTTCCTCCCTTTCTTTCGTTCCACTTTCATTTCCATTTCAACTCCTCTCCTCAACCTGCTCCTTTTGGGCACCTCTGCACAATATTTCTCCCACCCGACCCCGACATGCTACGGCTGTCTCCCTCCCGGTCTCCCTTGCTCTCATCCCACCATCCCTCCCTCCCTACCCCCTCCCAACCCAAAGTCGTAGCCCTGCCCTCTTTCCCTCCCCCTTCACTGACTCCTAACACTACTGACCATGTAACACCAGGCTCCAGAGGTGTAGGCAGTCCAGCAGGGCCTACCTCCTCGGCCCCCCGAGACGTCGTGGCTTCGCTGGTGTCCACTCGCTTCATCAAGCTGACCTGGCGTCAACCAGCCGAGCCGCATGGGGACGAGTTGACCTACTCCATTTTCTACAGCCAGGAGGGCACGAGCAGGTAGAACCCACACTTTCCTGGAGGGGGTACTAATACACGCACACGACTGCTGGCATCAGCACATTGCTCAAGTATACACACTCAGACCACTGAAATATCTGATTCAAGAAGTTCAGTCACTTAAAGCAAAACCTCCTTCTTAAACAAATATAAACCCCAAAAAACCCCAAAAACAAATGTTCAAATACCATGCTCGCTTTCCCCCCCCAAATAGTTCTGTGGTAAATTTCTCCCAGCTTCACAGGCTGAGGATTTACTGACTGAAAATAAAATTTAAGAAGCTGAGAGGATTTTCCACAAGTCTTCTTTTTTATGTCTTCTCTGTAACATGACGGTAAGCAAAAGCAAACCTTTAATATACAGAATCTGCAAATACGTGGAGCGTACCGATAACTCAGCGAGGTTGTAAACTAGGTCTCCCGGTCCTGCTGGCAACAGGTGAGCTGGTTAGTTTATAGACCAGTGCCAGCATTAATTTAGCAATCATGCCAGTTTCTGCTCTAGTTTCTTTCTCTCCTCTGCTCTCTGTTTTTGTGTGTGGAGCAGTGATACAGACGTGCATATGGAGCAGAGTAAAGGAGTTGCATGAAGATAAAGTTAGTGCAATGAATACTTCCGAATGTTATTCCATCAAGATGTTTTGTTTTATTTTAAAGCTGCTCCCGTTACTGCGGATTTTATATTTTCCATTCCCACTTAAAAAAATAAAAGAAAAAACTAAACAAAAGAATGATGTGGCAGTGTGGAAAGGCCACTGGGACTCCTTCCACATAGAGAGCATGTGATGAAGACGTGAAGGGACGTGCAGATGCAGAGGGAGAGTAGCTGTGGGTAAGTGGCATCTCAGCCACTCTAAGGTACAAAAAGGATTATTTTTCATGGAAAACGCATTAAAATTGAAAGTTTTCAGAATGGAGGGTTTGGGGTTTTTTGGGAAGTTAATGGATGCCAACTAATGGATTAAAAAAATAATGAGGCTTACTAATAATGACACTTATTTTTAAGACTAGGAAGTCCTATATTAATCAACTTCATTATCAAAGCCAATGTTACAAAGTGCCTCCAAGAAATACAGGAAAAGAAAATTTAAAGTCTCAGCCAAAAGATAATATACATATAAAATCTAATTGAGCCTTTTACACATTAAAAGAAAGACACTGATGTGACCTCCCTGTGTCGGATCAGGTGGATCGCAAGATCCTGAATGCTGAAATTACAACTAAAGAAATTACTAAATCTATTGTGTATTATAAAATGGTAAAGATGGTAAGAGTCCAGGCCCAGATGGGTTAGGGAATGAATTTTACAAACAGCTCAAGATCAAACTTGCTCCATATCTATTTAAACTGTACAACCATGCATACAATGTGGGCACCTTACCACCACCATTGAATGAAGCAGTTATTACTGTACTCCCAAAAAAAGGTAGTCTTGGAGGAAGTGGGATCATATAGACCTATCTCTTTATTAAATTCGGATCAAAAAAATCCTGGCTAAAATACTAGCGAGTAGACTCAGTATGGTAATAGATAAACTGGTACATTCAGATCAAACAGGCTTTATACCAGATAGGAGCTCCTTTAACAATCTAAGACGTCTATTTAATATAATTTACTCCTCTAAGGCGCAACAGGACCTACTTATATTTAGCTTAGATGCCGAAAAGGCATTTGATCATGTTGAGTGGCCCTATCTCTTTGCTGTCTTAGAGAAGTTTCAATTGGGACAAGATTTTATTTCCTGGATAAAATTACTGTATAAGAATCCCACAGCCAGAATCCTTACAAACCAAACATTATCCACTCAGTTTAAGCTCAGCAGAGGGACACGACAGGGATGTGTTCTTAGTCCATTACTGTTCGCTCTTGCTCTGGAACCCCTGGCACGGACAATTCGCACTCACGCTGATATACATGGTTATGACACAGCATATACCTCTAATACTATATTGCTCTATGCTGATGACATTTTACTATACATAACAAAACCCCAAACTTCCATCCCAGCAACTCTCTCCGTTATTGACTAATTTTGGCACCTTTGGCGGTTAAGGGATCAACTGGGGAAAAAGTAAGTATTGCCCATCAAATTTGAAAGCAGTGAGTGGCTTGCATCTCTACCATTTAAAATAACTTATGTGAAAATTACATATCTGGGCATCTCAATAACAAGAAAATATACACGAATATATAAAATATACAAGAAAAACACCATTCAGTTTTGGAGGACACTCCCTATCTCATTGATAGGAAGAGTGAACTCAATAAGGATTTCTTCAAAAAGTTGGATGCCATTATTATGCACATGTGTTTGGCACCAAGATATTAGGTGCTCTAAATGCCACTTCACTTTGTTTCTTGCAAACCAGCACTAAACAAAACCTTCTGGGTAATTTAAGGTCAGAATGATTAACTGTTCTGTTACCTGTCTGCGTGCGACCCACCCCCACCCCCCCCTATCAGGGAGCGAGTCGTGAATACCAGTCGTCCAGGGGAGATGCAGGTCACCATCCAGAACCTCATGCCAGACACCAAATATCGCTTCAGGGTTGTGGCCCACAATAGCAACGGCCAGGGCGAGAGCTCTGCAGCGCTTAAAGTGGCCACCCAAGCTGAAGGTAACACTCTTGCTCACTTACTCCACACACACACACACACACACACACGTTTATATATGCTCGGTAAACAGGACACATAAACACAAAGCCACACTCTAGCCAGTTTGTCGGAAGCGTGCTCACACTGCTCACACTGATGCAAACAGGATGCACTCAAAGGAAGCACACAAGAGGCAAATAAACATTCGCACAAACAAATATTCACTCATATGCAGTATACGCTCAATTCAAACAGAGACATCCCATATTCCCCGCACACATGGGCACACACAGAGAAGGCTGTTTAGTGCTGTTCGTTAAGGCAGACCACCCAAGAGCAGACCAGAGAAGCGCTGCATTTTCTTCTTTTAAGCCGCTTCTTGTTTACTTTTGTTTACATTTACTTGAATCTTCCGTGTGTTTGGCTCAAAACATGCCTACTTGAGTGAGGAATGCTGGAAATTAGTATTCCAGATTCCAACACTCTCCTCTTCCAGTCTACTGAGAAACTTATTAGGATGTTTTGAATAGAGGACACATAAGCCCGACTGTAGGAAGGAGTAGCAAAGTGGTTCCCTTCCTCTCCTCTCTCTCTTTGTGTTTGAGTGTGTAAACCTCTCTGTGGCTGCTGCTCCAAAATCACTTGAAAGTGCTGTGAAGGGGATTTCCCACTGTCAGACTGTGGACAACCCTCTCCTCTCGACCAAGCTACAGCTCAGTCACTGTCACTTTGTAGGTCAGCTGCTGTTTCTCTACTTGTGTCCTTGGTTGGAGGGCGGACGAATCAACACACAAAAGCACACACGCTACATCTTAATGCCCGGCAGCAGGAGCACAGCCACCCAGGGGGATAGCAGTGAGGGCGGGCTGTAGCTGTGCCGTATGTCTCTGTCGCGTGTGCGCGCCTTTAATGTAAGAACATGCTACGAACTGGAGCTTAAACTGTTGACCTGCATCCGAGTGCCAAGCATGTGCAAACCACACTCCCTCTGTATCACTTCTCTTTAGAGACGGGCTTTACACACCTGCACACACACACACACACAGTCTCTCACCCTTCTAACATCTGTGCACGCTAACAAATGGGAGCTTCTTTCTTCTGGCAGGAACACCTGCAGCTAATGTCTACAAGATGTATCCAGAGCAGACATATAGCATGTCTGACAGCTGGCACTTGAACCTCAGAGTCACTGCTTGATTTTAAATCCGATGGGCCACAGTACAGACACAACAAGTAACATGTACATATACGTAGACACAGTGTAGTCACAGATTATTAGAACGGTGATACACATTTTGTTACGATAGCTGCGTCTTTGAGCACGCTGCATATTACATGAAATATTTAGTTTGAGGTTCCTGTCTGCTTTCATTTATGTTTGCACCAGATAACCAGTGCAGTTCTGTTTCTCCATAGCCTCCTGCACCAGAGTTATGTAGCAGATCAGCTCCCGCTGCAAAAATAACTCAGCGCTAATTGTAAAAGTGGACTACATCCCATATTCATCTAGTATACCAGCATATTATGAAGCCAGGATAAGACACATATAAATATACATTCTGTTTACTAATCAAGTGCAATACAATAAACAGGCTTCCACATTCAAAGGTAGCAGGATCCCAGCGGTGATGGGATATTAGATGCATACTGATGTTTTTGTTGAAACTTCCGCTTTTGTTCTGGGAATAGGAAGAAAATCAGCACGCTGGCAGCCCAGTCCAGAGGGGGACAATTTGGCGTCAGTGTTAGCGCTGGGAAATGTGACTGTGAGGTAGCCAAGAATATGTCTTAGGTGGTAAGAACTAGGAATTGGTAAATTAGTTTCTTTCTCCCAGATGAGACACAATAAAAATGAAGAACGGTTCAAGATAAGAGAACAAAATGGTCACACTTGCTGCTTTTCTAATTTCTGTCCACCTGTGATATTTCGTCACCAGTCCAAGTACCCGGCCCGGCTCCTAACCTGCAGGGGGTGTCCAACACGCCGACCTCCGTTTCTCTCAGCTGGGACAAACCCCTCACTGGCAATGGAGAGATCCTCTCGTACAAGTTGTACTACACGGACAAGAGCGTCGGCAAAGAGCAGGTAGGGCGTGAACCACACTCCAGGGACAAACTCACGCTGCTCGAGCGCCTAGCGAAGACTTTTTTTGAATTCAAAGGTTTGCAGGTAGCAAAGACATAAACAGGTGTCCAAAACATTTTGCCTTAAATTGCAGCTCATCTTTTAAAATGAAGCTACAAAGTGCTTCACAATAGATTTTAAAAACCAATGAATTAAAAACACATTAATCGGAGAAATAAGTCGAAAATTAAAGTAAAATTGAAGATTTGCATGATTGTTTTTTTTATTATTTAATTCTGAACAAGATTGTCCTGAAACATATGTCGCACCGCTTGCTTTGCTACGTCGTCTTTGTGTTTTGCTTTTCTTTTATCGGTGATAAATTGCTTAAATCACCTGAAATAAGCGCAGACTTTAAACAGATGCAGCGTGTGCTCACTGCTCACAGTTTACGCTGTGAGCGAGGCATAGTGTGTGAAGCTGATGCCTGATTTCGCAGGGCCCATTAGATAAAATGCGTACAACTGATTGGTTTCTCATACAAATTGTGATGAGGTAAGAATCCCTAATCATTTGCCAAGACCCTTTGTGCTGATTTTTGGCGGCGTTCTTAATGATTCATCGTCTCACAGAAACAGCAGGGCATTGTGCTAAAAGAAAGCAGATATGATTCACTTGGTGCTTCTCTGCAGGACTAACTCTGTCACAAGAGTGGAATCGAGCTGCTTAGATATTGAGTCAACCCCAGCAGTAGCAGTGTGCAAGCCAGTGAGGCATTAAAAAGCCTTTAATATGATAATGGATGAAACGTCAGCCGGTGCACTGAGTAATGATGCCTCAGCTCCTTGGAGGAGAGAGCCAGAGATGAGGTGAAAAAGGGGGAGAGATGAAGTGGTAGTAAAGGAGAGGTGAAGGAAGCGGACTGAGAGAGAGAGAGACACAGTGCTGAACGGATATTAAATATTGAAAGGGCAGAGGGAAGACGGGGACAACATATGATGCGAATTCAAGGGTGACGTGGCCAGAGGTAATCAGCTGACCCAAGTTCAGAGGTCAAGGAATGGACCGCTCTGGAAGCAAGATTAGAGTTTCCTCCAAGTGCCTTTTTTTTCCTCCAAATGTCACAACCAAAGAGCTGCATGCAAATAGGCTTGAAGTAATTGGGCATGTGTCAGCGTGCCCAATTTGTAAAGCAAAGCAAGTCAAAATCACAGAAGGCACAAATTGCGTCTCTGCGGAAGACGACATTTTCACACCGAATTACAAACACAAATGTTAGCGTGATGAAACGATGAAGGCTGGCGTCACATTGTGAAGCTACTGGAACGGTCCTAAATGTCTGCGTTTATCAGACTGCTGTTGGCTGTGAAATACTATAAAAATGCTGCACTGTAGTGCTATCAGTGTTTTTGTCTTTTTCTGCAGGTAATCATAAATGTTTCCTTTTCGTACAAGCTTCACATATTCGGTTTTTGTTTTTCCCGTTGTTCGTAAACATCGAGATGTCGGTGAGCAGCCGTGAAAGTAGAGGCGTGTTTGCTTTTTAAGCAAGGGAAGTCGCACGATTCTCAATTCACTGACAAGTTCCTCTCCTTCCCTCCTTTTCTCATTCAGGATATTGACGTAGACGGCCAGTCGTACAGCATGGCGGGGCTGAAGAAGAACACAGAGTACAGTTTCCGTGTGGTGGCCAACAACAGGCACGGTCCTGGCGTCTCCACTGAGGACGTTGTCGTTCGCACCCTGTCTGACGGTTAGTGGACTGATGAAGTGTAAATGTACCAACACTAATTTGACTTTTATTGTAACACCACTGAAATGGTAACTGGAAATGTTCCTATATAGTGCTTTTCTGCTCTTCTTGAGCACTCAAAGCTTTTTGCTTAACATGTCTCACTTAACAGTTTTGGGGTTTTTTTTAAGTGCTTTTCTGCCTTAAATTCACACACATTCACACTCAAACTCTTTGGGAACAACTCAAGGTTCAGTACATTGCCCGAGGATATTTGGCACGCAGACTGGAGCAGCCAGTAATCAAACATCACTGCTCTACCTCCTGAGCTACAGCCACCACAAAAGCATTTGAAAAGTTGGGGTATAAAGAGTATTGAAACTATAAAATACATCTGGTGAGGTAAATGTGTCATCACACACCGTTTCCTTGCTGTATTAAAGGAGCTAATGTGGATTTAGCAAAGGAGGACAAAGGAGGGTTGATGTGAAACAGGATTCTAACAATAAGGTGACTTGAAGGCAGAAAAGGGAGCAGCTGAAAGAAGGAAGACAACCCCGGCTTCCACATCATGTCCAATCAGCAGTCCAAAACTTGAGGTTCTCAGTTAATAGGGCTCTGTTTACAACGTTGTTCTGTCCAGTTAATTAATAACTTGATTGTTTGAGCTCTGCCAAAATGTAGATTTCTATGTTTTCTTTAGTTTTACACTAACAAATTGTTGGTGTTTTCATTTTTCCACAGTACCAAGTGCCCCGCCTCAAAACCTGACCATCGAGGTCCATAACTCAAAGGTGAGGTTTATTTGTCTCGACTGAAGGGAGCGTCGACGGACCTTTTTAACTTGTTTAGGTTTCTCTGTTGCCTTGTTGAGAACTTAAGCTACAGGTACACCTAAACTGCCTGCAGACTGTTTGTTGTACAGCAATTGCGTTTATGTGTTTGCTTGAGCAAATCCGCCTTCACCCGCCCGCTCGTTCGCTTACTCGCGCACACGAACAGTTGAACAGATACATAGCCCGCAGGCCAGTGCACCGTTGTTGCTGTGTTATTAGTTGCGTCAGATCCTTGTAGCCCCAGCTGGTTAAGAGGGCGTGTGAACCCTCATCGATCTTCTCGTCGGCAGGAGACTCGCCTGTCAGAAGGTTTTATCCTCAGTATCACTCCATCCGTACAGAAACTGGCACGGGAGCCTACAGCTCAAATCTGATAGGATACAGGAAGATGCGGGCTAACTAAAACTGATACTCAGGTAGAATTTATAGGTCGAATGAAGTTAGACATCTAGTTGAAACCCAACATAACACAACTCATAATGAATGTAAGTTGGAAAAGTTAACTTTTCAACCAATATCGGTTCATTAAGTGCAAACGGTTAGAAGTGTGATGGCTTACCAGTTTCCAATCCACCCTCTGTAACAGAGATCTCACTTTCTCACTCACCTTTTTTTGTTTTGTTAGCAGGCTTATAGGCAACGTGATAAAAAGATTTACTTGTTTAAAAGTGAGATCTCATTTTATCTGGATTCAATTTTCTCTTTGGAGCAGAGATAACTGGATCAATTTCTTTTTTTCCCCCACAGCTCAGCCAACAAGTCCTGGCATCCTCTCAGTCTTTTTAAGTTTCATTGTTAAATCCTGTTTATTTCAGCCGAAACATGCCGCAGTTCTCGCGTGACGCGCTTTATTTGATAAGGCTGCTGAGGTGGCTGCTGGCTGCACAACACGCCCCTGATTAAAACAGGAAACGGGCCTCGGCTGCCCATCATCTCAGCCATTTGATCTTCAAACAGAGAGCTGTAGGCCTGTTTATTGTACTTTCCCACCCGAGTGAGGGATTAATTTTTACAAAAGATGTTTCTCACTCGTGACATGTGAGACAGCAATTGCAAAAAGAAAAAAAGAAGAGATAGGGAAAACCTCGGGGTGTGTGCACTGACTACAAAAACGGCAACCAGCACTTTTGGCCCTTTGCGGGTCGATGCTTAGCACAAGTGAGGGAAAACACTGACAGACAATCCTATCACACACTCCCAGCCTGAGTTAGAGCTAGCCACCCATGCTGAGGGATCCTCTGCTGAGATTTGTAGAGAGAAAATGCTCTCATGCTAATTTTAAGAGTAAAATGAAGCGGGCTCAGTCTGTGGAAGGGACATGAATAGTTTTCTGAGAGGATAGTGTGCGTGAGGCCAGCTGTCCCTCCTCACTTTGGCCCGGACCAAGCGGTTTAAAGCTGTGAAACAAACATCTGACAGATTTCTTCTGTTTTTCCCCTTTAAGTGTCATTCAGTAATTCATCTCATTTTCTCTTTTTGTTGTCGTTGTCTTTCACTTTGAGCGTAAACAAGCCATTAAAAGAATAATTACAGTACAATTATTTAGATACAAACCATTTATGCAATTAGTTCGGTACACCCAACCAAAGTGGAAAAGGGCTAATTAACATTCATTTCATGTGTGGTCTCCTCTTTGGGTCCTGTCAAGCAGAAAGGTGCATCTTTCACCTACAAGGCAACCTGATCATCGTGTTTTCTGATCTTACTTCTCTGGGTTTTTTGTTGTTGTTGTATTTTTTTGCTTTTGGCATCAGCCTCTTCACCTTCCCCTGTGAGTTTACAAAAGTCAATTAAACTGTTTTTTGTGATTAGCGCCAGGAAGGTAGAAACGCAACAGACATGACGAGCCGGGGCCGATAGTGTAATAAGAAAAATGGAAATAATTGAACACACTTCACACAAATTTAATTTGTGCAATTCCCTCGACTCTGCTGGGGAGGAGCGCACGCGTGCCCTGTGCGTGTACTCGGGCTTTTGTGCATCAGTGTGACAGTGGGGAAGCGTTAATTAACTCTTCTCCCACGCTGAGCCACCCCCCACCTATCTCTTTAAACACACATGGGCACACAAAAACTCAGCAGCGCACATCCCAAAAGAGTGCAGCGTGGGCCCGCCAGCAGAGCGTCTTGCCTTCATCTCTCTGCCTCGGTGTCTCTGCAGGCTTAACCTGACCACACCCCTCGCTTATCATCGCAACTTTTATTATTCATAGTCATCTCTTCCTAATGCATCTGTTTGCGCTGCGTCTCTCGCGCTCACGGGGGTGTTTGCTCGATGTGGGTCTCCCTCTTGTTTGGACCGCGGTGACACTGTTAACACAAAGGTCCACGCCAAGGTGCGTGGGAAGGTGCGATGCCGCCTGCTAAACTGTGAGGTCACCTTTACAGCTACAGGCCCCAAAAGCACGTGCTAAACATGACATTCTGTTTCATTTACACCTTTCCCCGTCTCAGAGCATCATGCTTCGGTGGCAGCCTCCGCCCCTGAGCGGCCAAAACGGGAAGATCACCGGCTACAAGATACGATACCGGAAAGGATCCCGCAGGAGCGAATCTGAAACCACTGAAGGCACCCAGCTTTACAAGCTCATGGATGGTAATGAATAAAAAAATTGTGACTAATGACTTTTTGAATAAATCCGTCCTCTTCCCTCAGACCAGTGGAAGTGCTTATGAATGTATTGCATTTATTCCCATGTGTACAGGAAGAGTTTAGCTATAAACTTTACCTCCAGTTACTTTCAGTGGGTGTTCAGGTGTGGGAAGAGAGCCACCATAGTTCACATCTGCTAGTAAATTGTTTCTTGTATGTGCTTGGCCTTTTAACCCAGTTTGAAAACAAAGTCTCCAAACCACCCTGGATACGCAGGTTCTGAACCGGGTTTGAAAGACGGATCATTTAAAGCTATACACGCCCTGCAGCTACGAAAAGTCATCCCATCACCAGATAAAAAAGTGCAAAGACAAGTTGGAGAGGAGACATGAACAGTTTTCTTAACAGGCAGTGCTGTGAGCAAAAGACTTTGCTGTACAGTTATGGACACATGCATCACTGTGCACGTCTGCAGGGTGTTTTTAGAGCTGTACACAAAAACAATGACATCACTGTGATGGTTTTATGCCCTCGTCTAAAAGCCCAAAAGTGATACAGATGCATAGATTTACATATCGAATCAGATTTTAAAATGATGGATCCACAAAGAATTCCCCTTTTTGACGTTTTCACTGAGCCCTAAGCTCAAACTTTTATGCTATCAGACTCCATGTCATCTCTATATTTTAGTATCTTTATCTGATGCGTCTTGGAAAGTGTGAGCTGTGTCTGATGGGGTGCAGGATTTTCTTTTAAATTTTTTTTTATAAATCTCTTATCTTGAGCCTGAAGATGCGTATCGGATGATTCATGGGATTAGTCAGACTAACTGCGGGCCTGTTTATTTACTCAACATCCACACATCAGTTTCTAAACCCATTGCAATTGAGTTACATGTCCTATTGTACCCTAACATTACCCACCGCTATCAGCAAAATATGCACAATATCACAAGAGAGGCACGGCAGCGGTGATTAATATTAGATGTCGCCTCAGCAACTTTCAAGTGGCCCGGCTTCACGCTGTGTGCTGCATCAAAGAGAATATACACTTAAAAGTTGATTTTTGTAGAACATTCTGTGGGGGGGGGACACAGGGGTGTTTGTTGGTTCAGAAGCGTTTAGAAGAAGATGTTGTAGCCTCGGAGGCACGGATGGTTAGTCAGTCTTCAGAAGCTACCCCCAAGGGCGGCCCAGAATAGTGGGTACAGAGCGAAGAGAGTACAGGATTAGCATGTAGCGTGCAAATGGGACAATACGGCGATGATGAAAAATTTTGCAGCAAATTAATACAGCGACACATCATTTGTCAGCAGGCGTTCCCCTCTTCTCTGAATACCAAAGCTGGCACCCAGCGGTGTTGCAGCTCACTCTAAGGGAGATATAGCTTTAAAATATGAATTAATCCAGACTACCATTTTTTTAAAAACTTCTGCTCTTAGTGTCTCTCGTTTTGTGCTACTTTTTATCAGACACTCTCTTTTTAACTTGTTTTAAAGGCTAGTGTTGTGTTTTTCTTTAAATCCCATTGAATCGTACTCATCAGATGTGAAAATAAAATGTAATCAACTTTAATATAGATTAGGCGAGTTATGGATTTTCTCCTTAAGCCGTGGAGAGACGTATCAGGTATCTGCTTTAAAATATTTGTGTTATTGAAAGCCCAACTGACCCAGCGAATCAGAGCGCACCAGTAGTAAAACCAGGACTGAGAGAGGTTTTAATGGAGGAGTTGACTTGGGGGGTCATTTTGGCCAAAGCTCTATTTAAATACTCCAGCTTGGAATCTCAGGCTGATGTGTTGGTGTTGCCGTCCAGGTCTTGAGCATGGAACGGAGTACTCCTTCCGAGTGTCAGCCATGACGGTAAATGGCACGGGACCGGCCACCGAGTGGATGACGGCAGAGACGTTTGAGAGCGACTTGGATGGTAACGTCAGCTGTTTTACTAAACCAGAAGCTGTCACTTGGTTTTGAGCAATTATTTATTTTAGCATTTATTTTTCCTCCTCATCTGAAGTTTTTCCTGCTTCTCCCCCATCAGAGTCCCGTGTTCCGGACCAGCCTAGCTCGCTGCACGTCCGGCCGCTGGTCAACAGCATCGTGGTGAGCTGGACGCCGCCGGAGAACCAGGACATTATGGTGCGCGGTTACGCGATTGGCTACGGCATCGGCAGTCCACACGCGCAGACCATCAAGGTGGACTACAAGCAGCGCTACTTCACTATCGAGAACCTCGGTAAGAACGGTCGCTCCCTTTTTGTTCTTCACATGTGTTTCTTTCAGCTTTTTGTATCGATGTGTGCACATTCTTGTCCCCAAAATAGTTACACATGAGGATCAAATACTAATGATCCACGTGTCAAATCATTATCAGACAAAATGTTAATGTGATCTATTTGATGTGATACTTTATACGCCAAGTTTAATTAATGGTTTGTGTATTATAAGCAAACACACAGGCAGACGCACAAGCACTGAATTAATTCATCTGTACCCCACAGTGAGTGTTTAGAGAATTAATAAGATCCTCTCCACCACACGCCTGAGCTGCTAATTATACAGATTGGCCTAATGGGCACACAATAATTAAAGGTCATGATATTTGAATAAAATATTTGGTGGTTTTAGCACTCGCTGTCATCAAACCAGTTTTACCTCATTAAAATATTCTGCTTCTTCTTTTGCACGAGGGCCATTTCTCCGCATGTGATCAATGCAGCCTTTGGGAAGCTCACACAAACTGTATTTGACTCTAAAACCTACATGATGAAATTAAAGTTAATTCCTTTTAAACCTCAGGAAGCTCTGCTCTGATAGAACCACCGTTCAAGAAACATTTGATTTTTTTTTTTGTTCTTCTAAGTATATAATGCGCATCACACTCTATCATCACACTCTACTGCCACAGCTGATCACTGTCTAAATGCTGTAGTAAGGGGGCCTAGAAGATGGATAGAAAAAAGAGACACAGGGAGGAATTTTTCAACCATTTCTTCATATTTTTCTTCCAATGAGGCTTTCTGAAGGCTTTTCACAGTTTTTATTTGGACATCAATTTATTTTCAGTCATTTTTAGTCCAATCCCTTGAACCTGACCATTTTCAGAGTTTCATCTGTTAAGCCACTTAACACTGACTTATGAATCATTCAAGCATACAAAAGACACCTAACTAAAGGAATGGATCAGCGTTGTGTCTACACATAGCAGATGACTTGGTGAAGAACAAATTTTACATTGTATCTTTAGGCACTTTGCTACTTAGCAGCCTGTCACAAAAACACAGAATTTGTTCCTATTTCTTTAGTAGAATCTGTGAAAAATGCCAAAGATAACAGTTTGACATACTTAAAATGGTATTGTTGACCCAACAATGTGAATCCCAAAGGGCTATTAGCTGAATATTAGCTGGTGTGAAGTGTGTCCCTAAAACAGAAAACATTTGAAAAAAACTGGACTAGTTGGGTCAAAAGAAGTGGCAGACGCAGTCTAAGGAGCTTGGAAAGAAAAGTGTCTTCAAGACTTTTCACCTCGATGAGAGGTGAAAAGTCCAGACGCTTTTCTTAGACTTCAGCAGATGAACTGCATCTGAATCAAATCCGCCAAAGACCCACCAAACATACACCTGGCCTTTCAGCTGATCCATCTGATAGAAGAAGAAACATGTAAAGAGATGAGGGTTGGCTCAAGACTTTTACACAGTACTGTATATGTGCATAATTGAGGTCTCTATTATAATGGCTGTAATAGGACTGATTGTATTCAAATACTCGCTCTGCTAATATCTCAAGCTGAGCGTCTCAAGAGTTTTGGTTGATGAGGTGGCTGCATCAATTTATTCCCCCCCATCCTTCTCTTTCTCTCACAGACCCCAGCTCCCACTACGTGATCACACTAAAAGCCTTCAATAACGTGGGTGAAGGCATTCCCGTGTACGAGAGCGCCGTCACCAGAGCACAGTCAGGTAGGAACCAGACACATCCACATGTCGAATGGCTTTTCTTATTTGAAGCGATAGTGGATTTCTTACACCTTGAAGCGCTCAGAGGCAACATTTGAAGTGGTCACATTTAGTCTCTTCATCTTGTTGTTCTTCAGATCACATGTAATGTGAGCAGTGCTCCTTGCACCGTGTGGCTGTAAAAAAAAAAAAAATTCTGAGTTACAGTTATTCGCTCTCTCTAATCCGCCGTCATTATCAGAAAAAATGTGTCTCGACTTCAAATTACCAGACAGATAATGGGTCATCGGGGAGTCTCACTGCTCTAATTAACTCTCTTCATCATGGCCCCCAGAATACTTGAGTCTCTTTTTAATCAAGTGAGCAAACCCCTTAATTTTTTTATCCCAGACTATCAGTCCTGGTGTGAGAGTGATTATGGATATTTTAACCAGGATGAACGGCAGAAGCTTTACTTGAGGTTTTTTTTTTTAAGTAAAGAAGGAAAAAAACCTTCATCAGGCAAAAGAAGAATATTTTATGCAGCGACAAGTTTGTATGAAGTCTTTCATAACCGACTTCAAAAGAGCCTCATCACAAATGTTCATTATGCAATGTTAGCGTAATGGGATTTTGGCAGACATCAGCACTGACCTGAAATATCCAGCATCAGTCGAACTCTGAGACGCAGTTTTCTCTGTGCTGCAGACTAAAAACAGCCGCAGAATATGGACAGTCCTGTTAGGCTGCCAGCCACACAATTAAAAGTAGGACTTAAGTCCCAATCCTGGGTGCTTGACAAATGATCTTAAAGCGTGAGGCACTGCCAGTTAGACTGCGTGTTCGTGGAGTTCACACAGATTATGTGACAGTGTCAGAAGACAGCCAGCCCATGCACCCTGGGGTGTCCCAGAATGTGGGCTGCACCCGCCTCTTTTTCCCATCCAGCCTCCCACCTCTCCGCTCAGCCTTGATCACTCCAGTTTGTCTCTGCTGCAGCACTATTGCACCAACCAATTGAGGAGGGGTTGGATGCTGGATGACATGAATCACGTCAACATGCGTCGAGGGGGGGTGGCAGCCGGAGTGCGCGCACACACTCGCACGCTGTCATACTGTACCCTTCTCTCTATGACGCTTCCTCACATCCTCTCACATACACACTCACATACAGAGCTGTGCACACGCAGACCCCCTGTGGTGGCTTTGGCAACCCTTCGTCAGATCCAAACGTTTCCTCTCAAAGCAGAACCAAAGCCCACCACCATCGTCTGCTGCTGAATCCTCGGGGGCGCGTTCCCTTCCTGCCAGTTTGTTCAAGTCGGGATTAAAAAGACAAGCTGACCTACATAGTACTTTTACTTTTGAAAAAAACTGAGGAAAACTTGGTGAACTTTGGTTGAGAAAGTGCTAGGCTGAATACTTTATAATACGACGCTTAACTGAAAAGCAGGAAATGAAATATTTCACCTCTATTTCAAAAAGGTTTTTTTTTCCACAAGGGCAAGTCAGCCTTTTCTCCTTCACAATATTGAACGCTGTATTCTTCCAGCCTGGGTAAAGAAATGTAGCTTGCATGCCACTCCAAAACCTCAGTGCCTCTCCACAGCCGCATGAATGCTTGGCGCTTCATCACGCACACACAAACTCTGTGACTCAGTCTTGGGCGTATAATGAGGGCAGCTATGTACAGAGGCATCAAATGGAGCGAGGCAGAGAGTAGAGGGCCAACAAGTGGGCTGAGGAGGAGTGTCATCACGGGTGACGGACCAGAGCTTTTTCTCCAGTCACAGCTAAACCAAGGACAGAGCTGTGAGCAGTGAATTCACCGGCCACGAGGTCATCTTAAAGTGTTTATCATTCAGCATGATGGCCAGCAGCTGCCTGTTGGACCCTTAGTTTGAACCCCACTCAACATTTAAAGAGATATTAATATTACACTATGGAAGCTTTTACTTAATTAGCTCTGGTTGAGTACTGCTGAGAATTGTGCAAACTGGAGAGACAGTAGTATTATGATATTGTTAGTATTCAAGTATTTGTGTTTTTTTACTGAATTATCTATGCATTTCTCCAAAATGCACCACACATACACTCACCGGACACTCATTTGGTACATCACACTTGTAATGGTTAGACCCTCTTTCCCTTCAAAACTGCTCTAATTCTGTTGACACGCATTTGGAAAGGTGCCGGAGCGACCATAGTCCTGTATGCTGTTAAGATGACTTCATCACACAGTTGCCAATCTGCTGTTCCCCCACCTTTATGACAAATTCTGACCCATCTGAATGTCGCATCAGCCGCCGAGGCTCATAAACCTCATAACGTTTTTTTTCCAGTGTCCTACTGTCCAAATTTGGTGAGGCTGTGAGAACCATGGCCTCAGTTTCCTGTTCTTAGTGGGAGAAGTGTGTGGTCCTCACCGCTGTAGCCCATCTGCTTCAATACGTTGTGTGTTCAGAGATGCTCTTCTACACACCCTGGTTGTAATCAGTGCTATCGGCTCACTCTCCTCTGATCTCTGTAAACTCAGCAGTTTCTGAAATACTCAGGATGAGCATCACGTTTTTTTTGTTTTGTTTTGTTTTTTTTGGGGTGGGGGCTCTTTATCTTGTTTACATGCCTAAAAGCATTGAGTTGCTGTCATGTGATTGCCTGTTTAGATATTTGCATTCGCAGTTGAGCAGGTGTACCTATTGAAGTGGCTGGTGAGTGTATATCCTAGTATAAAATTACCCATATTAAGTAAAGGCGCTAAGCACAAAGCTGACTGTCTGAATCTAACACTTTTAAAGATGTTTGGTCGCATATATTTTCAGTTGTATATTTTTAAAAGAGCATACAAGTCATTATCTAGCATTGATTCTAAGAGGGACTGCAACTGGAAACAGGGAGCAACCAACCTCGCCCTCTCGCAGCAAGCTTTCCACCTTTGAGCCGCACAACAAAAGCAGCAATATGACACAAGCCCTCAACCGCAGGACCATTTGTTAGTGTCTCTCCCCTCTTCTGTGCCTCCAGGCTTCTTCCTTAAATCCTCAGTTTTCCTTCTTCAGTTTTCAAGAACATAATGCGCCTTCTCGGCAGCTCTCTGGGAAGATATTCCTGGGCACTCAGTGTCCCGTCTGTTCATCCACTTTGCTTTAAAATGTTGTAAAAGCTCCATGATGTAAACATCTGTAAATGCGTTTTGACTCTTTCTTTGAAATGACTGGGTTGACATTAATATGTAACTTTTGGCAGCGGGATTACGGGTGTCTTCTTTCACTCCGGTTTTCCATTTACTGTAATCTTTTCTTAATGAATAGAGTATCTCTTCCTCTCTTTCCGTAGTGCTACAGTTGATAGAGCAGCACATACTGTACTGTAGCTTCTGTAGATTGGTCTTATTGTAGAGGTCAGTGTCTGTTTTTCTAATAGAATCTTCTCTCTCCTTCTTTTCACCCTTCCCAATCCCATCCCTGTTGCACTTAACCATCCACCTCCCCCTCCTCCCCCTCCTCCCTCACCATCGTCCTGCATTTTTAACGCATTAACCTTATTTCTTCCTCTGCGTCCCTCCCCACGTCCTGTTTTGGCTCCACTGTCTGATCCACCACGCTTCACATTCCGTTTTAATTTGCTCATTTTAATTTTTTGTGCGCATGCATGTTGGGTTTTATGGCCTGATGTCCTGACCCTGTAGACCCCGATGTTGACCTGTACGACCTCTTACATGCTCCATACACCCCAGTACCAGACCCTCTCCCCATGATGCCGCCGGTGGGCGTTCAGGCGTCGGTGCTGAGCCACGACACCATCAAGGTGACCTGGGCCGACAACTCGCTGCCCAAGAGCCAAAAGGTCACAGATAACCGCTACTACACAGTGCGATGGAAGACCAACATCCCTGCCAACACTAAAGTGAAGGTAAGAGATTCTTCTTTCGCATGATTGCATTCAGTTTATCAGATTTACAATTCGACATCAGTTCTTTAACCAAAGCAGGTTTAGTTAGACTTTTATTGTTTTTGTTTTTTTTATCTTTGGAGCTCATTCAACTGTTTCTGGTTCAGTTCAACGCTTTCAAATAAGCAACACATTTAGCACGGAGAACAAGTCAAATCAGATCGCTGTGTCCAAACATTAGTGATGCAGCAATATAGTACGATTTCAGTTTATTTCTGTGCATCCCTTCATATTCGTATTGATGCGCTGAAAATAAAAAGTGATGTCATATGAGGGCATATATAATTAAGTATTCCCACAGCAGCTCCCAAGCTCGGGGGCAGCATGGTATTTGTACCAGTGTGATAATCTGTTTTCATTCAACCTTTGAAGGGCTATAAAGACGAACTGATCCTCTGCACTTTTATGATCATCAGAACTCAGAACTTGCTCTTACATGATTGGTCGTCCTGCTCGTTAGTGTCTTACATGAAGTTAGCTTTTTTTTAAAACAGCTGGATTCTGAGTAGAAGTCTTTGTGTTATCAATGGCTGGAGTAAACAGTCCTTTAGCAGCTACTTTGTCAAGCAGAAGAGCAGCTGGTGCGTTTGTTTACAGTGCAGCCTCACACACTCATGTTCCTTTCATAAAGAAGCCTGTCAGCAACTGGTTTTCCCCCCCATCTTTCCACAAGCAGCTACAGTCTGATTCCTTTCTGCGCTGGATGAAAATACAAAAAGTTGGTCAGTTACGTCCATAGGAAGTCAGACGTGTGCAGCTCCATCGCTCCTTTCAGTTTTAAAAAAGCTGATTCATTGAGATATTAGTTTGAGTTAGCAATAGCTTAACTTAGAATGACTCAGAAGAGCGATCAGCAAAGGGCGAGGGTGAAAGCAAACACTGGATCATATGATGCTGCATTTCCTGTAAAATTTAAATCAAGTAGGTGGTTAAGGCAGATCCCGAAACTAACAGACATTGGCACAGAATTGGATTAATCAATTAATCGCTTGAACAGCACCCTTTGTATGAGTTGAAGCAGTTCAAGGACTGGCAGGATTGCAAACGTAAGTGGCCAAACAAATAGTCATGAACATGAGAAATGAAAATGAGGGAGTAACAATGTCGAGAGATGTATACAAAGATAGTGAGTGATTGTACTTGAACAGCTCAGCTAAGCTAAACTTCATTTGAGGAATTTAAACAAGCAGATTTTCCTGTGTTTAAAAAAAATAATTGTTTTGGTTTGTTACAAAATCCTAACAATAGTTCTTCATCAGTGAAGAACACCACATGAGAATCGTACATTTATTTACTGGGATTAGTGTCCAACAGATGCAAATCAAGAGGCACTCTCTCTGAAGAGTTAAAATATTTGTAGTGACTGTGAGCCGAGCCTTGAACAGGCTGTTTGAGATTCCGATTCCAATTCCTGAGCTGCAGCTCAATTATGATGATTACTTATCTCCAAATAATAGAGCGCAGCGGATGTGTGTGTGTGTGTGTGTGTGTGTGGTCCTTGTATCATGCATGTGTGCAAACCTGTGACCGAGCAGAGCTCAGATAAAGGCCGGCATTTCCCGATAAATTATTCAACAAGGACGAGGCGAACTGAGAACTAGAAAAAGAGAGCGTAGATCTGACGGTGCATTCTCCATACCGCCACCTTGAAAGGTGTATGCACAAACGTACGGAGACTCAGTATCCAGGTCTTGCACCGGATGCTGGCACCCAGTGTTTTTTGTTTGAGGCTTCCATTGAACTGCAAAGGTTTGTTGTCACTCAAAGTGAAATGGAGGGAGAATTTGAGCGATGCCTTGTTACACAGCAGATTCATTAACACAATGTAAATCCACAACACTACAGATATATGGAGTACTGCTCAGCTTGCTGCCATGAATGGATGCTTAAAACGTTTTGTGTCACTGAGGCTCATCACCAATCTAATATATTATGATGTCTATTAGAGAGGCTCTGAAACTTTACAGTACATCGTGTATGTAAACATAGCTGTACTCAAGAGGTATACCAGCAGTAAAGCCTTCACCTTAATGCCTCCCTTAGTGCAAGTCCACAGACACGCTTGTACATTATTGAAGGGATGACTGCTCTCTAACAGGCTGCATGGTTCTAAAGAACAGGGTGTTTTCATTTCCTATCCTACTGCCCTCTGTTTGACAGCCCCCAATGGAGAGCTGCACTTCTGCCATAGCACGCAACATTATAGACAGGACACTGGAGAACCTGATTCTGTGCTGCTACGACTACTTTTTTTCTCATGCTGGTTCATCCCAGTGGAGCTCGAGATAAATGTTGCGTAACTTAAGATTCTAAATAGTTCACTAGCGCTTAATAACGTATACAGATGTTTTGTAAATGATGCACTTTCTTTGTGGCACTGTGCACTCAGTCCATTGCAAAAGTCTTGCAATAAAACCCCACTTCATGAAGGTTTTAATGTTCAGGATATTAGTTGGTGGTTAAAAATGTAATTTATTTTTAAATTGACAGGTTGTTTTTTTTTTGCTTTTGTTGTTTACCTGCCATATTTACTCTTAATGATGTAAATAGGCCCTGTTTTGGCTGTAACTGTGAGGTTGAATTAATACCTCATCAGACCTTGCTCATTTTAGCAAGGCGTACCTAATAAAGTGAAAACTGAGTATTTCGTATAAACATGATTGAAACCATCAAAAGATGGAAAGGATGTGGTTCCAAACACTGGATAGTGCACATAATGCCTCGTGAATGTGAATGCTTCACACTGGTAATTTATTTTAGAACTAAAACAGGTCTTACTGATCTGTGGAGCTGGTTTTATACTTGAAGGAGCATTTAAATGATTCTGAAACGCCGCCTTGCTTCAGCTTCTCAGTCGTGAATGTTTTTGTTCTCTCTGAGATTGAAACTTGACGTGTTTAGTGTTTGGATTGTTAGTCTGGAAAAGCCAGACATCTGCAGGTGTTATTCAGTTAGTAAAAATCACACAGCTCTATTCTTTTCTCTGCCGGAAAACCGTTTCCAGGGTTGTTCGGCGGCTCTGCCGTCTCACAAACTGATTTCTTGTTTGCCGCTTTTGCTCGTTTTTCCCCAGATGGTCAACACCACCAACCTGAGCTACACGGTGCCAGATCTGAAGCCCAACACGCTGTATGAATTCTCCGTCATGGTGACCAAAGGCCGCCGTGTCAGCACATGGAGCATGACAGCCCAGGGCACCACCTTTGAGACCAGTAGGAGCACTGCAGACACGCAGACACAAACAACCGCGCATAAACACACACAGCACATACATGAGTACAAAGACACGAACACGACACCTACGGTGTAACGAGCCCCCCTGGCTGGCTCAGGAGTGACATTGTACTTCTTGCCGACCAAGGAAGGAGGAGGGGCAATGCTTGAAGATTATCAAGCAAGCTGTGACTCCACAGTGTAGTCCAGTAAAAACCAAAGACTGCCATTAACCCAAACAGTGAAAAGTAACTAAAATAGAAATTAAGGAAAACTGCAGCAAAGTTGGGGATTAATTGCAGGTGATAATTTAAGGAGAGTAGGTAGGGACTAACCATTCTTCCAAAATGTAATAATATTAATAGAAATACAGTTTATATTAAGCTCTGGACCAGGTGTCTCAGCCTGAAGAGCAGTAAAAAAATTCATGGACAGTCAGTCTCCCTTAGACTACTTTTGGCTGGTCTTTCATTCAGGAGGGGTAGCCTGTTTGAAAAGCCATAAACTCCCTTTGTGTGTGTGGGTTTG
>NW_005187538.1:384149-407786 GCF_000239375.1 Pundamilia nyererei | reverse complement strand
GAATACTATCAGCATAAAACTTTCCACATTTTATTTATATCCTGAAATGAAAGTTAGTAGTAGGAACATGTGCATGTGTGTTATTTAACCTTCTCATCAGCTCGAACAATGTCTCGTCTCCATCCCTGTCACAGCTCCCAGCTCCGCCCCGAAGGATGTGACTGTGGTGAGCAAAGAGAACAAACCACGCACCATAATTGTCAACTGGCAGCCTCCCTCTGAGGCCAATGGAAAAATCACTGGTGAGCCCCAAAGCCTCTCTTGTCCTTCACACAGATTTCTCACTACTTATTATTTTGACCATTTTGTAGCATCTCTGCACTGCAATGGACTCACATTTAGGTGAAGAATTGATGTGCAGATTGTGAATATGTCTGGGAGCTGTCTGATCACCCAGCTGCAGACCTGATATTTTTTCTGTAAAAGTAGATATCTTTCAGAAAAGCATGTAAATGCATCACTCATGCTCTCCTGTTGGGGCTCTTAAGAATAAAAACAATATCCGTGATCTTACTTTAAAACTACATTTTAAACAATTGCTCGTTGTTCTTGGCGTCTTCTTTTGTAGGCTATATCATCTACTACAGTACAGATGTAAACGCCGTGGTCCACGACTGGGTTATCGAACCAGTGGTGGGCAATCGTCTGACTCACCAGATCCAGGAGCTAACGCTGGACACCACCTACTACTTCAAGATTCAGGCCCGAAACTCAAAAGGCATGGGCCCCATGTCTGAGCCCGTGCAGTTCCGCACTCCAAAAAGTAAGTTTATGTGACGCACGTTTTTCACATGGCAGCATTTACAGACTGTTAAACAAAGTCAAAGGTCCATCGGTTAAATAGACGTTTAAGCTCTCTAACAAAAAGAAATGAGGACTGTGAGATGTTTAGTCATCACGTAGCTTTATGCATGTGTAAATAGGCAGCTCTTGGCTAACATATACACAGTACACAGCTTCCATAGCTGCCGTTATGTCAGGGCTTTGGGTTAGTCGTGGAGTTATTCTGCCCTCAGCTGTCTAAAAATCAACAAATGGGCCTTCAAGATTTTTGTTTTCTCAGACACCGTGACCGTCCTCGGATTGCACCGGCGTATTTATGTGATGTGATTTAAATTACAGATGTATTTTTTCCATAGAACATTCAACACATCATATAAGCTTAAATACATTTTATTCCAAACACCTTTGAGCACTTTTTCTATTGCTGCGTGAAACTCGTGAGCTATAACAAGGATGCTTTTCAAACCTTCTTGATTAATTTGGCTTGGGCTGCTAACTGATGAGTCTGCTAAGCAAATGTTGTAAAGAATATTGTAGGTTCAGTTTGTTTCTGCTTCTTACGGCTGATTTAGGTTTAAGCTGAATATATTTCATAAGCATCCACTCTTTTTAGAGAATGCTAATATTTAGGACATAAAGTCAGTGTGTGTTGACTGTAGGAAGGTATTATATATATCAGTGTGTGTTTTAACTTCTGTATATGTTTTTCAATATACTTTCCTCTAATGTCAGTCTGGTTGTTTCTAGCATACTCTGTTTGGCTGCTGTCTGGTTTTCCTACTGGTTTTCCTTCCTATAGTTTTGCCCCTCTCTTCCTCCTCCTCACAATCCCCATCTCTCACTTTATTTCTGTCTCCCTCGCTGCTGTTTTCAGCTAACCACTTTTTTGCTTTTTATTGTCTCTCCCTCTCTGCTCTCCCTTGGCCTGTTAAGCTGAGTCCTCTGACAAAATGGCTAATGACCAAGGTAAACTCGCTCTCCACACTTTATCACTGCTGGACCGCACCCCCTAATGTTTCTCTTTTTCCAAGGACCATCTTCTACGCCAATTTAAAAAAAAAAGAAAGAAAGAAGGAAAGAAAAACTTAGTCCGTGTGACTGTGCTTGTGTAGTTTTTAAGATAATAAACATTTGACAGGCTCTATGTGGTGATAGAAAAGACCATTAGAATGACTTTTTGTTTTTCACCTATCTTGATTCAGCCTCAAATCTCACACCAAAGATGGGACCTTCAGGAAACCAACCTCCACGGGACCCTGTTCCACCAAGTAAGATTATAATTCCTCCTGCCTTATTTAGTGCTCATGCTCAGTTGTCATGTTGTCAGACACTACAGTCGTGCTGTAGCCTGGACAAAGTTTCCCAAAAGTGTCCCCACGACTGAACAATGTAACTCAACCAACTCTTAGAAATGATCATAGACTAATAATTTATCACTTAGACGTGACTTATAAGTAACTATAGCCTCATATTTGTTTCAGTACAAATTTAAAACTATTTATTCTGATCTTGCATTTAATTTTTTTTTCTGTTGAAGTTCATACAGACATTAATGCGTAAAAGTTTGCACTCTAACTTTGATTTTCTCTTGCCGAGGAATTAAAGATGGGGAAAATCATATCCTGGTCATTGTCATAATCATCTCAGTGGGAGCCTTCACCATCATAGTGGTGGTAGTGGGGGCTTTCCTGTGCACGCGGCGCACCACATCCCACCAGAAAAAGTAAGACGCACTGTCCCGCTTTTACATTGCATGCTCTCTTTCTGTCTCTTTGTAATATAGATCTTCTCACTCTGTTTTATTAACCTACAGATCAGCTCCCTCCAGTATCTTTGACTGTTTTGCTGCTGTCGCTAACAGCTCTGTGTTCTCTCTGATAGAAAGCGGGCTGCCTCAAAATCTTCCAACGGCTCTCACAAATACAAGGGGAACTCCAAAGACCTGAAGCCACCCGATCTTTGGATTCACCACGAGAGGCTGGAGCTTAAACCCATGGACAAGTCGCCAGACCCCAATCCAGTCATGACTGAAACCCCCATTCCCCGCACCTCACAGGACATCACCCCTGCTGACAGCGGATTGGAGAGCAACCCCCACCTGCAGCAGAGGCGCAACTCCTACCGTGGTCAGTCTTGCTCAAGGCGGAGACTTAAAATGTGATGTTTTGGGAAAAGAGATCAAAGCGAAATGCCACCCTTGCTGCCTGAGCTTACATGCATAATAACATTGAGTAGACCTCTCTAGTTTGGCTGCAGACAGAAAACTACATTTTAAGAGTGTGACTTAAAAAAAACGATGATTTTCAGGTAGGAATGAGGTAATATCCTCAGGTTTGCTTTCAGGAGGTTGCTGGAGGAGTCCTGAAGAGGTTTTTGTGTCATGAGTCAACACCTGTTCAATTTCTGTTGTTTTCCTGTGATTATCATGCAAAACATTTCATGCTTTTCATACATGCTGCCCATTACTCGTCATGATGCAGGTTTCTGCAAGTACAGTAAAGCTACTCAATGTAACTGTGACATTTAAAGATACAATCAAAACCCAATTAGTGCATTGATTAAGGATCCTGAGATCAGACGGATCGTTAATAAAAGGGGGGAAAAAAAACGACAATCAATAGGGTAGCAGCTCTTTCTGATTGGCTGGTGTCCACCGTACCTTTTAGGCCACGAATCAGAGGACAGCATGTCTACACTAGCAGGCCGACGAGGGATGAGGCCTAAAATGATGATGCCTTTTGATGCGCAGCCGCCTCAGCGTAAGTGTGTGCGTGCGTGTGTGTGTGTGTGTGTTTGTGCAGTCGATTTGGAAACTCCTCACAAAACAATATGAAACTAGAGCACACAAAGTCTTAAGTTAACAACTTCCAAATGTTCCTTGTGGTTGTCTAATTAGAAAACATTTCATGCTTCTCGTGACATGTTAATGTTTCTGGGGATTTTTTGGTTTAGTGACTAAGCTGACAGAGAATATTGAAGTGTGTGTGTGTGTGTGTGTGTGTGTGTCACAGAAAACTGCATGTGTACATCTCATCGTCATCATCCTCATCACCAGTTGGTTAAACATCTTGTTGTGTTTGTGTGTCCGTGTATTCATGTCCATTTCCATTCACAGCCGTGATTAGCGCTCACCCCATCCATTCCCTCGATAACCATCACCACTATTATCACATGGGCAGCCTGTCGTCGGCAACACGCAGCTACCTCTACCACCAGGGCAGCGGGTACCCACGCCCGCACACCTGCACCCCCATCTCTCATCTAGACAGGGTGGACTCCACAGGTGAGACACTGCCCCCTGCTGGACAGCACGAGGAATAACAAAGAGGACAAGGGCACTCTTACCTTATGTCATAACCACTCACAGATTTGTCATTTGCTTATTCATTCCCATGCTGCTACCACCTTATGTTCATATTTGAGTTCTCCATAGTGTTACTAACCACTGTTGCTTTCCTTCCTAACATACTGGCTGTGCTCTTTACCAAGATAAACAAGGGAATGCAGTCGGATACACTATATTGCCAAAAGTATTCACACGTCTGCCTTCACATGGATATGAGCTTCTTAATGCATAGGGTTTAATATATTGTTGCTCCACCCTATTGCAGCTTCAACTCTTCTGGGAAGGCTTTTGAAAAGGTTTAGGAGTGTTTCTTCTTCCAGAAGATCATTTGTGAGGTCGGACACTGTTATATGAGAAGACCTGACTTGCAGTCTCCGCTCTAATTCATCCTAAAGGTGTTCTGTGGGGTTGAGGTCAGGACTCTGTGCAGGGCAGTCAAGTTCTCATCCATGTCTTTTTGGGCTTTATGCGCTGGTGCGCAGTCATGTTGCAGGAAGGGAACAGGAACAGGAAGGGGCCGTCCCCAAACTGTTCCAAAAAAGTCAGGAGTATGAAATGGTACAAAATAGCTTTGTATGTCGAAGTATTAAGAGTTCCTTTCACTGGAACTGAGGGGCTGAGCCCAACTCCTAAAAAATACAACCGCACACCATAATCCCCACTCCACCAAACTTTACACTTGGCACAATGCAGTTAGACAAGTACCGTTCTCCTGGCCATGGAAACCCATTCCACGAAGCTCTCTACACACTGTTTTCGAGCTAATCTGAAAGTCACATGAAGTTTGGAGGTCTGTACCATGTCTAATCATTTCCATATTTTTATAGTAGCACAGTTGACTGTAGAATATTTCGCAGCGATGAAATTTCACGATTGGACTTGCACAGGTGGCACCCTATCACAGTACCTACGACTGAGCTCCTGAGAGCTGCCCACTCTTTCACAAATGTGTGTAGAAGAAGTCTTCATGTATAGGTGCTTGATTTTATACACCTGTGACCACAGAAGTGATTGGAACACCTGAACTGATCTGGATGTGTGAGTGAATACTTTTGGCAGTATAATGCACAAATAACTAGTTATAGTGAAAGAAAAATAGAAGGCTGAATTGGTGTTCAACTGACCTGAAGTCATTTATAAAGGTAGACCACAAGTTGCAGCTTCAGAAATGTTAAGATGTTTGCTTTTTACTGCTACTGAGCTTTTGAAATTATTTTCCTACTTTCTTTTTATTTTATTTTTTTAACACTTAAGATGTTTGCATGCTCTTATTCATGTTTTGAGGAACCTGGATATTGCTATAGAACTGGGATACTGTGAGATGTAAACGCAAAGAAAAGACCACTGGGATAGGATGAACTGAAACCTGAGTGATGTAATGTTCATATGTATATTTACAGGATTCTAAATAAGACAGGTTTCTCAGCTTCTCGTGTACAGACTCACAAATAGAAAGTTCCATGACAGATATTTAGATTGGCGACAGCAAACCCAAAAATGAAAGCCTAAAATTCCAGCTTTAATTATTAATTATGACATTTTCTTGGTAACTTTCTACAAGCCGGTTGGCAGGCACTGGCATGCCGAAAAATGTTTTAATCCTGCAAACCCGTATTCTGACTGTCCCCACCTGCTGCCTCCTCTCCAGAGTCTGTGAGGAATACTCCCAGCTCTGAGCCCGCCCCTCCTGCCACCGCCTCCTCCCAAGCCTCCTGCCCCTCAGAGATCCTGGCTGACCCAGAGGGCAGCTACCACGGCTCCACCACCACAGAGGAGGAGCCTAGCTACTCCAGCAACCTGCCCCCACTCCGCTCAGCTCACCCGCATGCCCACGCCCACCCTCTCAAGAGCTTCGCTGTACCTGCAATCCCAGCCTCCAGCCACCCATCCTATGAGTCTCCCGCCCTGCCCAGCACTCCCCTGCTCGCTCAGACCGGTGAGCCCTCATATCACTGACACCCACCAAGCTAAACAGAGTTGAATCAGAATTTTTCTAACTAGCTCTTAAAAAGTCTTTGCGAGCTGAAAAAAAATTTTTTTTAAAGCACTGGTGTGTGTTGCGTTCACTGAGTGTAGTATTTTTGTGTGACCTTTCTTCACTCAGGGCCTCCCACTCACCCGCATGTTGTGAAAACAGCCTCCATCGGAACACTAGGAAGGACACGAACACCGATGGTGGTCACCGTGCCCAACGCCCCCGATGTACCAGAGACCAGCAAGATGCTAGAAGATGTAGACAGCGTGAGTACAGCGCCCCACACTGGCTGCTTGTAGTAAGGCAGTCTGATTATTTATTTATTTTTTTTTGGTAGGCCTGATGATGGTGGTGAATATTTGATATTATTTTTGCTGCTTCTTTTGGGTTGTTTTTTTAAATGATACCAATCACATTCCTTCCAAATCCATGTCAGGTTTACTTTGGGCACTGGATGATACAGTTACTTTCAGCTGAACATTGGTTTTAACCACATTTTCTGTTTGTTCTCTCTCTCTCTGTTTTTCTTTTTTTGTATTCTTTCCAAATTCAATCTCACCATGTTTTTACTTTCTCTTTTTTTTGTGGCGTTGTCGGCTCTCCTTTGGTCATTTCATTTAACCGTTAACTACCGATCTTAACAAAAAAAAAACAAACAAACCCGTAACTGGAATGCTTTTTAATTTTTTGCCATTGAACCTTCTCTCTGCCTTGATTGGCTGTTGACCGTATGTTGGTGTTGGCTTCTCTTGGTTTTTTTCCTCGACGTCATGCTTTTGTCTGCTGCCTCTTTCTGTTTTTGTCCTTTTCCGACCCTTCAGTTTCATTGATCCACCCAGCCCCCCCCCCAGCTCGCCTCACCTCACCCATGCACCCCCTTTGCCAAACTCCTCCCTGTCCTCTGTGAAAGATCCCTGACTGATCCTCTCCTCTCCTTTCCTTTCCTCTGCTCTCTTCCTTCCCTCCTTCCAGGTGCTTGCCTCCCTCCCCCCCTGCCCCTCCCCCGCCCCCCGCAGTAACCCTGTTCCTCTCCCCCAGAGCTACGAGCCCGACGAGCTGACCGAGGAGATGGCCCACCTCGAGGGCCTGATGAAGGACCTGAACGCCATCACCACAGCGCCATGAGCATGCACTTGCACCAAAACACCACACACAGACAGACACACACACAACCACACACTCTCTGTCACCCCCCACACACACATACAGAAAGTCACACACCCTAAAGAAAAAAACACAACCAAACAATACAAAACAAATCAACAAAACCTTCGGAGCCAGAGGCTGCTGGACACAAAATGGCTTCTCATCCCCACGAAAAAGAAAAAAAAACTCTCGCGTCTCCCCCTGCAGAGAAAAACAAAACTTCCAGACTGAAACGTAGGAATTACTTTTTCATTTTCCCCCGGCTTACCTTGCTCAGTCTCAGGAAGGAGATTGCCATGTGAGGGAAGAAAAAGTGAGACAACTTCATCTTTATATGAAGAACCATTCTCAGAGACTATGAACTTTTAAAAAGGAAAAATAAAAACAAACAAACATTGGTCGCTTTCAACCGGAAGATTGTGAATTTTTTTTTTTTTCCTCAGCAAAAATGGTAGTCTTTTTTTTTTTTGTTTGTTTGTTTGTTTGTTTTTCGGTGCCGAACACTCTCGCTTGAGACGGTTGATTCAGTGTCAAGTCCAAAAAATATGCTGGTTTTTGATGTATGGTGCTCATGCGGCACAGTCTACACACAGTGTTTGTTTGATTAGTGTTTTCTTTGTGCATTTTGTATATCTATTGGACAGTTTCAGTGAAGTGAACGTTGGATTTCAGCCTCCTCCTCCTCTTTACCAAGCCTACATTATTCATCAACTTTTCTTTTGTCTTTTACCCATGTGTCATATGACTTTTCATTGGTTTTTTTTATGTTATTGTATTATTTTTTACATAAATATCCTTATAAACATGTACATATGTTTTTTGTTTGTTTGTTGATGTTTTTAAGGTTTCCCATCATTTCATTATTTTTATTATTATTATTATTATTATTATTTGGGATGGAAGTGGGATAATGAATGAGTCCTGAAGCTCAGTTTTTCATATCAGCAGAGGAGAGAGAGACCTGGTGCGTTTCTACAGTACATTCTTCTCTGAGGTCGCGTTGCCACCCTTTGTACATGAAAGTGTTTTCCAGTTTTTGGTTTGTCACGGGAGCTCCGTTTAAAAAAAAAAAAAAAAAAAAAAAAAAACCTTACCAACGCGCAGGTATGTCGGCGCCGTGGAGACGACTCTGCTCTGCGTGGATGGTGTCACTCAGCTGTCACCATCGGCAGCTGCTTCTTCATCGTTCAGCGGGACTTGACAGGATCTCCTCGCAGGTCAGGGGTACCGAGGACTCAGGGCGCTGGTCCCCCACCCCACCTAAATGACAAAAAAAACATCTACAGCAACAGTCGAGTTGTGTTTTATACCAGAAGTTAAGTCGAATGTGTGTTGTTTTTCCAAAAAAACAATATTTGGTTTCAAGCATCGGTACTGCTGAACCACGTGTGTGTGCGTGCATCCCCGATCCCCGGCAGCGCAGGAGTGTGTTTGCTGTTTTTCCATCACCGTGGTTCTTCTACAGATGTTATCAGATGCAAAGATGTTGGCCTTTTTGAAGGGGACTCCCAATTTGTTTTTTGTTTTTTTTTACATGGTTTTGTATGAAGAAAAAAAAGAAGCTTGTTCTATACACAAATCCAATATTTAAAAAAAAAGGAAAAAAAAAAAAGAAACTAGTTTTTCATTACCCTCTTACCCAAAGAAACTTGTCATTTGCGATCATAGTAATTTGCTCTACTTTTGTGAATACCATGTTTCTCATACATGTACATCGTCATGAATGTCAATATAACTGTAAGAGATTTTAAGTATGGATACAAACAAGGAACAAGTTTTTGTGGGGCGGCACGTCGGGAGGGACCAGGGTGGGGGTTGACGGACAAAAGTGGGAGAAAGAGGAGCGGACTCGATTTGGGAAATATTCTATTGAGTTGTAAACAGTTGAACCTGTATTGCACTTTTTCACAATTTTTGGAAAGTACATTTCTTACATATCTTGTGTTTTAAATATCGAAAGCTGTTTGTGTAACGTAGTGTCCTAGGTAAGCAGCAGGCAGCTGGTCTTTTTTTTTTCTTTTTTTTTTTTTATGTTTATTATTATTGTTATTTTTGGTTTTTTTTGCTTCAGAGATGATATGGATTGAGCGGCCAGGCGGTTTATACTCTGCAGCTCACGATGAGGAATTCTGTTGTTGCTTGTTCATGTACAGAGCTTTCTTTGCTTTCTGTAGAAATGGAGAAAAAAAATCTGTGGCTTTTTAAAAAATGTCGGAAAAAATGTTTGGACAAAAAAAAAGAGGAAAAAAAAGATGTTTTTTTTATTGGTGCTCCTATACATTGTGTATACAAACAATTATGAATACTAACAAAGTAACCGTGTCTGCTCGTCTTCTTTTCATCAGACATGACGCCCGACAGGCAGCATTGGTATACATACATACTCCAGAGATGAGCGAACACCGAAGAGTCTCTAACCTTGGGCTTTACATATCTTTCGGTAAACGACAGGTCAAAGATTGCTATTCAGGCTTGATTTACAACATTGAAATCCTTCATTAAAAAAGCAGGGCAGCTGTCATTTCACCTCATAAATTTAACAATCCATAGAAAAGGACTGCCTATGTCAGTCCTTTTCATGTGTACTCTATCATGTGGTTATTATGAGATGGATTCACCTCACATGATAGGGAAAAACATTTGGGTTTTATTCACAGTGTGAACCTGAATCTATGTACACGTGACAAAAATTCCTCCATCTATAGACGTGACAACATCCTGTATGTGAGGTCAGCTGACGGAAAGTCATTTTTTCCACAGTCAGTGCAGTTATGATGAAATTTCTCTAGTTTTGCATTTTTAAAGCTGTGGATTTTACTTAAAAAAAAACATGTCTATTAGTCATGCTTTTTGCTGTTTTCTGCAGCATTCGCAGCAAAACAAAAAAAGCAAAATAAAACTACTTGTTTTGATCTCCACTGAGAGGACAGTCCAAGCGTGCAAAGCCAGTATAAAACGCATTTGTAAGAGTGTGCATAAACTAGGTATTGGGAAATATTACGATCTGGCAAAGACATGTAGAAAAATGACCCACTAAAAAGAAAATATATAGGCTAAAAATACTTTACTCAAAGAGTTGTAACTGTGATATCTTGTCTACAGGATATGCCCATAGGGTGCGAAAAGCCGACATTTGAGTTTGTCTATGTTCATCTCAGACCAGATAAATATTATATAGTCTAGATCAAGATGTCAAACATGAGGGTGGGGGCCAAAATCGGCCCAACAAAGGCTCGGGTTCAGCCCACTGTATAGCTTTGGAACAAGTGAAGGACGCCGAGGTTTTAGACTTTTAACTGTATTTTAATAGTTTTTTATAGCATTGCTGCGAATGAAGACCTCACTCATGAGTATTCATACTACACTAAGGTAAAAGAAAAAAAAAACTGGTTATTTCCTGTAAATTAACAAAAGCTTTGTTTTATAATTACAGAAAAGTCTGTGCAATGAGCTGTCTGTACAGTAACTTTTCTATATCATGTATAAAAACTGAGATATATTGTTGAAATTGCACGCTGACACAAAGGTGAGTTTAACATGTCCAGCCCACTTAACATCAAAGTGGGTTGCATGTGGCCCGTAATGTAAAATGAGTTTTAAATCCCTGTTCTAGACATTTAAGAAACAAAGTGCTCTGAATTGCAGAACACCACCATCTGCCTGACAGTCTCCTGCTACTGCTTCACTACTACTAAAACAGTCTAATGCAACAGTTCAGTACAAACACCCAACCTTCAGGTTAATAAGTTCAGTTTTTGCCCTCTGATCTAGCCACATAACACTGACATTTGATCATCAGCGGTCACGTGGTAAGTGCACTCCTATGGGAATTACACCTTTGAACAGGTAAAATCATGTCACCTGAATCTAGACCAGGAGTGTCAAACTAATTTTACATTGCGGGCCACATACAGCCCACTTGGATCTTAAGCGGCAGGACCAGTGAAACTGCCCTTTCTGTCAATGTAAAGAAGTCACACATTTAACTGTTTTTCTAAATGTTAAAGAAAGAGCTGCTGTGACAAAGAAAGAACTCTGTCAGCATGACTCTTTGGACTTAAATTGTAAGATATAAATGTGTACAATTACAAGAGACTTTCTGGTAGCTTATTGCCCAGACTCTCCTTGTTGTGTGGTTGTTGTTTTTAAACTGTAGTCATAAAAAAACTGATTTCTATAGTAGAAAGTGGAAAAACAAACTTCCGTTTTTCACAACGTTACAGAGGTTTTATTACAGACATAGCTAAGCGTTTCGCAATTTGGTATAAATATTGAAAGTTGAAATTTATTTGGTGCTGAACTGCAGAAATTAGGCTTTCTTGTCAGATATAATTTGTGTGTGTGTGTGTGTGGGGGGGGGGGTGAGGGCAGCGACCGACAACACTGTATACAACGGTAGATTGGTGCGTAATAAGCAAGCAAATAAGGCAGAAAATAGAGAATTTTATTGGGAAACTATCGTCTTGAAGCAAACAGAGATGGTGCTGTGAAGGAAGTGCGAATTTATGGGTGGAAACAAGGCAGGCAAAGTAAGTGGAAATTCATTACAGTGTTTTTCAAACGTGAAGTGTAGTGGTCTTGTTTTGCTGCTGATTCAGTGAGTTTTGGTTGGAGGGTGACAAAACCTGCCGTTTCGGAATCTGTGGGATGTCAGCTTTTCACACCCTATGGGCATATCCTGTATAGGTGAGATCCGGGCTTTGTGTTTACATCTTTTTGCGGAATCTGTTTAGCTGCTTGTTAATCGTTAAGCCGTTTTTGCTTTTTTGGTGGTCTTTGGTCTTTGACGTTTCTGTGGATACCACACATGTCTATAATTAAATAACAGATCTGGCGGTACCTCATGTCCCTCTAGCTCCTGGTACCATGGGCATTGAGGTTCAAACAATCGAATTGCATTGTGGGAGATGTAGTTTACGGTCAGCATGCGCTTTTAAGCCGCATACAGTAAACTTTAAGTAAACTTTAACGGTCATGCACAAACTTTTGCGAGGAACATAAAATTACATATTTTGACATATGCGCTCTAGACATTGTTCACGGTGCCAAATAAGCAAACAGTTTGGAAATTTTTTTTTGTGTGTTTGTTTTGGGTTTTTTTTTTAGATATTTGTCTAAGAAGCACACTCTCAGCAAAAATCTGCAATCTGAAATCAAAGACACTGTTTCTCTTGGGTTACAACGTGCAGTGGTTTCCGAGGCTGTAATGTGACCAAGTGACCGGCAGGTGTCGCTGCAGCCGCTCAACCGCCGGCCCCCCCTTCACTTCCGGGACGCCAGTTGCGCTCACAACAGGGAATATGGCGGCCAGCTCGGATCGGAACCCACCTCCTTTCCCCACAGCAGAGGAGTCAGAGCCGGGATTGTGTGACATGGCAGACGCGGACAGCGACGAGGGCGAGGACATCTTCGTTAGTAACGTAGGTTCCCGCTTCGGTGACACCAGTAACAAATTGACGTGTGTTTTTAGGTTTGCATTAAGTCAGAGTCAGAAAGCCTGCATTTTTTTTATATCTCAACTGACCTGCATTCAGGGCATCCCAAAACGCTGAGGCTTTGACGGACAGTCGCGAAATACGGGCAGGTTTTCTTTGGAAGCAGCGAAAGTGATTTGTAAAGGTGTCCGGAGTTGGCTGAGAGTTAAAATTGGCCTCTCTTTATTACCAAGTAATAGGTTTTATCACTGCTTTTGTCTTGTTCGGCCTGTTCCCGTTGGTTAATCGTTAATTAAAACGCTGGCTTCGTTCACAGTCAAGCCCCTCTTACTACTCGTTTTAGCAGAATTAATAAATCAAAATTTGGTGAGCTCCGTTAGTCACATGACTCCACCCTGCTTATCAGCCCCTGTCCTAACGGGCTGCAAACTGTAATGACAGCTTGTCTCTGTGGTGGTTGTCTGCAGAGTAACCCCGTGTCTGTGAGCCGGGGAGTTTCTCAGCCCGACCGCGTCAGCGAGGAGCCTTCAGATCTGTTCAGCGAGGAGGAGGAGGCGGCCAGCAGCACAGCGGCCAAGGCCAACGGAGTTCACTCCGACGATGACAACGATCTGTTTGCTGGTGAGGACACACTTCCCCCTAACAACATCTGCCAGTTCACTCGTGACTCTGCAGCATCCACAGCTTCTTGCTCTTGGCTGTATCATTTTTCATGGCGATCTTGCACAGATAACATAATACTACAACAACAACAAACAAGCATGGGGACAGCTTGCTTTACTCAACTCAAGATTATGCAAACATGTTGATGATTTAAGTTTATGTGGCATAGTAGTTGGTGCCAGAAAGAGTATTTCAAAAACTGCAGAGGATCAGAGGAAAATGGCCCTGCTGCATATTGATAGGAAGGCGATAACAAGTCAACTCATTACAGCCAAGGTGTGCAGAAGAGCATCTCTGCATGCACAACACATAAGACCTCGAAGCAGATGGACTACAGCAGTAGATACTAGTGTTAGAAAAGATGTACCGATTCAACTACTTTACTCAAGTAGAAGTGAAAAAGTAATAAAGTACAGGGTATGAAATGTACTCAAAGTAAGAGAATAAAAGTAGCTCAATGAAGAGAAGGGGAAAGTATAGAGGATGGCTTTGACTCTAAACAGGAAAATGAGTAGGGAAGAGTCCGATGCATGCTCAATCATCCAGGTAAGGAAATCCCAAAAAGTTGATTCTGTTGATCTGTACGTAGCGTTTTTAGGGGGAGAAAAGTTTTGTCACTTGTCCAAGTGACTTCTTCAGTCTCAGCTGACTGCAGGTCACTTGGATGAGTGAGGAAACGTTTCTCATACTGAAAATGCTACATCTAGATGAACAGAAATTTTTGGGAGTAGGGAAGAGGTTAAAGTGGATTCAGCAGGAGCTCTAAAATCAGTTGTAATGACTTAATATGGGAAAAGAAACACAACTCAAAATAATTTCTATTGAGAGCTCCAGTAGATGTTCTTAATATGCAGACTGTGATCAGGTGAACTGTATAACTCCTGCTGCTGAGCTGCTCTTTGTGGATTTACACACCTGAATTTAACAGTTGTTTAAGTTTGAGTTGTTCTGGCTCATTTCCATCCTCTACACTGACAATACACTGTTTATGCTGTCGTCATATTAGACACTGTACAGGGGAATGAAGGTGGAATTCGATGACCGAAGCATCATCAGTTTAACTTCAGATTCTTCCCTGCTACCCTTGATGTGCCTAACTCTGACCACTGTCACACACTGTTCTTTACTTTAAATTATCACAGTACAACAAACTAACCTGTTTATAATACACTAACCTGCAAATGATTTTTATGCAACTTTTCTTTCATCTCTGAGTGAAGTTAGCTCTTTCTTTTCTCTCCTTTTGAAATACAGCAGCTGGACCTTCAGCTAGCAATACACTGTGTGCCAAACCTTTTGTCTTCAGTAGGGCCAGCTAGATGTTGAAGTACTGCAATTGCAACTCACTGACACCCGCAGTCGTTCCGGTGTTGTGGCAAAAACCCCCACAAAAAAACCCACTGGCCCACTTTAATCCCAGACTATAGCACAGTTTTGCCTCTTTTGTCTATTTCTATGCAACATCCGCTGGTGATGAATAAATGAACAGGGTTGTCTTCCACGTGTTTCTATTTAGGGTCAAATCAGTTTGATGTTTGGAGCTTCGCAGTGACGTAATAATAACTCTACCCAAATGAGTCTGTTTTGAAAATGTAAGGCGTAAAGGTAAAAAAGTAGTCAGGAAAAAACTACTCAAGTAAAGTCGAGATATCTGAAAATTCTACTTAATTACAGTAATGAAGTATTTGTACTTCGTTACTTCCCACCTCTGCAATTGAGCACTGTTTAAACACCACAGCTTACTAGCTGACCATTTTTATGCATCTGTGACCCCAGTTTGGGAGATGTCTGCCTTTTTCCTGAATATTTTTCCCAGAAATCAAGATTCCCTCACAAAATTCACAAAGCTTGTTCTGGTTAGTTTCATATAGTATCTGTTACCTTTCCTCCAAACCACACTGCACAAAAAATTGAAATGAAAATCCAGTTATGAGTAGACATAAGCTGTCAGTCATCAGAAGAGGCTTAAGGCTGGATGTAGATGCTGCTGGTCACCAAAAGCTACCACAATAAATCTGAATTTGAATTTATGAAACTTTTTGCAGCAAGAAATGACAGCCAGTCTGTAAAAGTCTGAAACATGAATGAAAAGGCTTTCTTTCTCCAGATGCAAACGTAGAACTGAGCACAGACAAGTCCAGCAGCTCTGCTCGGAAGGAGCCCTCTGGTCCTCGACATGCCTCCACATTCACTCCGAGCCCCGCAGCCATGCAGCCCACCTCCTTGGAGCAGGTACAGGCCACAGCTGAGCCCTCTAAGAACTTGTGAGAATCTCAGTAGCGTGAATGCTTTTCTAATGCTTGCGCTGCAAAGGCTTAGGTGTGTTCAAGGTATGAGTTGTGTTGCTGTCTTCTTATTGGTTGTAGCTGGAAGAGGAAGAGGCCAAGGACAGTTTTGATGTGGATGTTGCTGTCACAAACCCAGAGAAAGTCGGTCAGTCTCTTTTTTTTTTTTTTTTTTTTTCATCATACAACCTTCTACATTTTGTAGATTAAAATAATGTTATTAATTGTAAAGTAGCTAATTGTGTGATGTTTTTGTCCTCTTTAGGGGATGGCATGAATGCATATGTGGCCTACAAAGTATCCACCAGGGTATATAATCCAGCTTGTGTTAATTCGTGGCTTTCACTAGCTTTTGCTGTTGTGCCTTTCTCATGTCCTGTCACTGATCTTCCACCAGACTTCCTTGCCCATGTTCAGGAGTAAGGTCTTCTCTGTGAGGAGGCGCTTTAGTGACTTCTTGGGCCTTTATGAAAAGCTGTCAGTCAAGCAGTCACTCCATGGATGCATCATTCCACTACCACCAGAGAAAAGTGTTGTAGGTGGGTGCCAGGCATTTGTTTTTTGTTTTTTTGGTTCTGCACTTTTTTTTCCGCTCCCTGCTGTGTGACACGTGTCATTTGGTTCAACAGGAATGACCAAAGTGAAAGTGGGAATGGATGATCCATCATCAGTAGAGTTTGTGGAGAGGAGAAGGGCAGCTCTGGAGAGGTGTGGATCCATATATGATTTACACAGTGACATTATTAACGTCATGTCTAGTTTCTTTGCTGTTGTTTTTTTATTACATTTTCTGCTTCACACACTTCATCCCTGATGCCACTGTGCTTTATGTAGGTATCTTCAGAGAGTAGTGTCTCACCCATCTTTACTACAGGATCCTGATGTGCGCGAGTTCTTGGAAAGAGAAGACGTGAGTATTTCAAGATATATAAAAAGTAGGAATGGGACAAATACTTGACTGGTCACTGCTGAATTTTAAATGTATAATTCTTGGAATGCTTTATGTTCAGTTGCCCAGAGCCGTGAACACCCAAGCACTGAGTGGAGCAGGTTTCCTCAAAATGATCAATAAGGCATCAGACGCTGTCAACAAGATGACCATCAAGATGAATGAGTCTGACACTGTAAGGGCTGAAAAGAGGGCTGAAGTGTTTAGTTTTTACATACATGTGGCCTCCAAATGTAAATTTGCATAAGGATGAGTAGGAACAGACCCTGATAGATCTGTGGAGCCAGCAGAAGGCATCAAACAGATCTGCCATTCTAAACACGATGAAGAGGTTGCTGATGTTTATTCTGTGTCTCTCAGTGGTTCGAGGACAAGTTCCAGGAGGTGGAGAATGAGGAGCAACAGCTCAGGAAGCTTCATGTCGTGGTCGACTCCCTTGTCATTCACAGGAAAGGTGAGCTTCACCTGCTTTTTATTGACTTGAGCTTTTCTTTGCATCGTTTATCAAATTAATTTAGGGAAAGAAAACATTTCAGCCCAACTGTCTTTCAGTTCTTTCAGGGTGAAACAAGTAGTCTGAATATATTTTCTGCTTCTGCCTTTAATACCAGAGCTATGTGGGAACACAGCAGTGTTTGCCAAAAGTTTGGCCATGCTTGGGAACTCTGAGGACAATACAGCTCTGTCACGGGCCCTTTCGCAGCTGGCAGAGGTGGAGGACAAGATGGAGCAGCTGCATCAGGAGCAGGCAGCCAGTGACTTCTTCATCTTTGCAGAACTGCTTGGTGACTACATCCGCCTGCTGGGTGCTGTGCGGGTAAGCCTTCTACTTGTACTGTTAGGATGGTAGATAGGATAGGGTAGATGGGAAGAAATATATTTCTTGAGGGAAATGAGGGCGACATCCCAGAGAAAGTAAGATTTGAGAATTTCCTGATGTTGGTAATTTTTGAGTATTTTATGTTGCATTTCTCTTGTAAAACTAAATAAACTGAATGAAGTTATTTACATAAAAATCTTAAAAAAAAAAAGAAGGCAGTATCATTAGTGCAGAAGAACCTATACATGTACAATCAAGTGTCTGAATAGGGTCATTTAATGTTGTGCAAGTGAGCGATGCGATATGCACAGCTTTATGTTCGAATCGCACCGCTTGAGGAAGTAACGACAACAATAAGGGCTCTCCTTAGATCTGTAACCAACCTTTAACGTGGTGCAAGGTCACAGTTTTACTGCAGACAAGCTGTCTGTTGTGTTTCGTGGAAAGATCAGGTGTTGCTACTACCACTGTCTGATCTAAAAATGGATGTCCACAGGGCTGCTTTGACCAGCGCATGCGGGCGTGGCAGAGGTGGCAGGAGGCTCAGAGTACACTCCAAAAGAAGAGAGAGGCCGAGGCCAAGCTCTTGTGGGCCAACAAACCCGACAAACTGCAGCAGGCCAAAGAAGAGATCACTGAGGTAACAGTGGCAGTGAGCACACAGTTAATGCAGCACTCAAAGTCTTTAGTTTACACCAAAATGAACTTCAAAGGTTTTTCTTTTCTTTTTAAATTTCTCCTGCAGCAGATTGTTGATCAGGCCAGTTTGACAAACAGGTTACAGGAACCCAAACAAAAAAGTGTTTCATTTAAAATACTTTGTCATCTTGTTCTGATTTCGGAGACACTCCCATTACCAACATGTCAGCTTCTTCAAATATATAAACATTTAGGGTTTTTTTCCTTTGCTTTTATTAAATTATCAGCTTCTTATCAAAGTGGAGATGTAAGAGTAATTTTGTTCATTTATTTAGTTCTTTTTGTCAGCAAGATTACAAAAAAAGCTGCAAACCGAAAATCCATGTAACAAGTTGCTGTATGGTTGTGAATTATTTTGTAAGATGGCACTGTGAAGCTGCTTTTTCACCAATTTCTGACATTGGTTAATATTGAACTGCTCCAACACTAATATAGTTTGGTATCTGTTTGTCGTTAGTGGAATTGATTTCACATCAGTACGACACTGAAGGAATTTAATTTGAAGTGTGGGTTGTCAGCTACACTTGTGTTTAACAAGTTGTTGCATTGACCTGTTAGAAAATACATCTGTTTTTTTTGGCTTGTTTCGTTTTGTGGGGTTTTTTGTTCGATTCTTCCATTACAGTGTTGTTTGCTGGCCCAATGTTGTGAAGCAGTTTAGTGTGTAAATTCACTTTGTGTGTCATATTCTTTTGGTCATTCTGTTTTGGAAAGTACTGAATTGGTTATTTTTCCACTCCTACAGTTACCATCCCACTAAGCTGTTGTTGACGGCATCCTTCACTCGCATCATCACCACTGATATCAAATTCCTGACCTTTCCTCAATTTGTCATGAACTCAAACTTACGAAGGACACCAGCAACTGCTTTTGAGCCAGTATAAACTCTTACGACAATATTATTGTATAATACCTTAAATTAAAGCTGAAAGTCTACACTTCAATCACCTCTTTGATTTCACTACGAGGAGTGGATTTCACCCTTTTCCGTCAATGTCGACAGTCATCTGTAGTCTCTCTGTATTTATTAGCTTGTGTTTTGTAATCTTTTGCAAGTTGTGGTGATTTGTTTCTTTTTCTCCCTTTGTGTCGTCAGTGGGAGGCGAGGGTTACTCAGTACGAGAGAGATTTTGACAGAATTGGCATGACTGTACGCAAGGAGGTTCTCAGGTTTGAGGTATGTTGGGAAGGGTTTCTTTTAATGTGTCACCAAAAGTTAGTATCAAAGTAGAATGATTGTGTCTCATTTTGTCACTGCTGGAATTTTAAGAGTGCTACTGTATCTGTTTGACCTGGTGAACACTTACGGTTTTTCCAGTAGCACAAGCAACTTCATTGTGAACTCAAGATAGTTGATTTCAAACATGCACTTCATCCCTGCACTTTTCTTGACATTCTTCAGATTCAGTGCTTCAGATTGCACTGATTCATATGAATGTGAGAACAGAGCAGGTAATAATAAATGATGTTAGGGGACTGTGAAAGCTGATGAAAGCCAAAAGCTACAGTGGGTTGTTCTTCACAATAAAGTTGCTGGATTTCAGCTCCTTTTCACCTCAGAAACCGGGGAAGTTCTGCCAGAAATTCCTACAGCCGGCTTGAACCTTAGATGTGACAACTCTTGTGTTTTCAGAAAGAGAAAGCCAAGGACTTCAAGAGCCAGATAATCAAATACCTGGAAGCAATGCTGCAGTCCCAACAGCGGGTAATCACTTAACTATATTAAGCATCATATCCAACATGTACAAGTATTTGTGAGGATAACGAACATGGCTGTTAAACTTCGGTAACGATTAACATCTTACTGTTAAAAAAATGTTTTAATAGTCTTTTTGTCTTCTTCTCACTCTGATTGTTTTCCAGCTCATAAAGTTTTGGGAGGCATTCCTGCCTGAGGCGAAAGCGATAGCTTGATGAAGAGGGAGACTCTTTAAAGACCCCGACTGCCTTTTTGAACACTTTACCTCTATAAGCAGCAACTGAGAGGACAATTTTGAAACACACAAGAAACTTCCGTCCATTTTTTTTTTCTTTTGTCTTTTTAATGACATCATCTTCTCTTATCTTGTACAGTACTTCAGTATGATAAGCGCCACATTTCCACAGCATTTCTCTGGTATATTGCCTTGTTTATGTTTCTGATTTAAGATGGTATAAAGCAAGAATCCAGCAGAGATTAACAGGGACACGAGTGTCTGTAAAACTCACCGTCCTGTCAGTGGGATATATATTTATGTCTCTTGTTTATTTTAACATGGAGGTACTGTCCCAAGGTAGCATTGCCTACAGTTTACATTAGAAGATAGGCATATGTGAGTCATTCCACACTAACAGATTGATGCATGTCAGATAATGTTTTGATGCACTAAAATGAATTGTTCTATTTCAAGAGGTTTTTTTGATATTATCAAACAAACACTATTGATAACTGGGGCCATGTACCAGGAGTATTAGCACATTCAAACAGTATATCATAGATTACGTATTAGATGATAGAGGCAGATTTGACAAGGTTACAAGCTTGTCAGAGGCGTTACAAAATGATATAAGCTGTTACAGTGAGCGCAGGGTGTGAAAATGTAACCTCTGCTTTGGTAGTATTTTCTACAGTGACACATATGATAGTTATGTTTATGTCAGTTTCTTCAAGAGTATATATTTGGTCCTATTTTGTCAGACGTGGAGGCCTAAAGGAAACCACTGGGAACTGCTGCAGAGATTTGTCTAGAACCATGAAAGTGACTGACATGTACAAGTGTGCACATATAAAGCACTGAACAGAACTTGTGCAGATTGCTAACCATTCTTTTTTGTTTTGAGAAACTTGTCTAACAATGACAGAAAGACGTTCAAGTGAGATGGTCCCTTATTTTCTTAATCAGCATTTGTAAGTGTAGTTTTTCTGTCATGTCATATTTACGTAAGAATGTGCTTTATTTTTGTAACCACTTTGCATTAGTACACACGTTTTCCTGAAAATGCTGTACATGTATATGTACAAAATAAATCATTAGTTCAGCTTTGGGACACTTGTTTTTGTTTATGTGAGGTTTTTTTATGTGTTTGGTGGGATTTTCCATTTCACTGGGGAACTGAGATAAATTGTGATCTTCTAGACTTATACTGTACATGTAACATTGACCACTGGTTAGCACTGTCCTCTTTACAAAGATTTTGAAGGTTGGTTTTGACTTCTGCAAAAAACAAAATGCACATCCCTATACGCTGAAGTTTTTATCAAGTTAAATTTACCCTTTAAAAAGGTTGCTCTTACTTGAATAAGATTAACTTAATCAACTTATTCATTTTCTAGCTCATGCTGTCTATGCTACACCTAGACTATCTTCCTTTATCCATGCGCAGTCATAAAGAGATTGTGATACAGAGATTTCTTGAGTAGTGACTTCAAATTTCTAGATTATGGAAATTGAGATTAACTGATGTTTTCCTATTGCTGAAGTGTGATGGAACAACTGTCTAAAAATCATTTCTATCTAACCTGATACCTGCAAAAGCACTAAAGAATCTGTCGTGGAAGAAGGCTGGACGTGAACACAAGTGCAGAATACAGGCAAAAAGTTCAGTATGTTTATTGCATGTTTTGGCAGATGTAGCCCGTCTTTTGTGAGTGAAGCTGCAGAGTTTAATATGGTGGGATTGGTGAGTAGTATCTGGTATGCAGCTTAAAGGACTACTGTGTGCTAGGTCATGATAGAGACTAGTTATAGTGGCTTATTTTCAGGGGCCCTAGTTACAGGGGGTGTAGTCCAGCGCAGAGCTGTTTCTATTTGGTTTAGGATTGTCTTTAAGACTTGGAGATGTGTAATTTTGGCATTGATTTCTTAAATTATTCTTGAATGAAGACATTGATTTGATGCATGTAAGAAAAAAAAGATTCATTTGTCTTTATTTTTTCCTCCTATCTCCCTACCCTGTGTTCTCAATGAAAAAAAAATGAAAAACACAAATAAAAAGAAGGAAAGAGATAGGAGAGAAAAGCCCAACAATTCCCCCTGAGCAAGCACTAGGTGACAGTGGGGAGGAAAACCTCCCTTTAAATAGGAAGAAACCTCTGACAGAACCAGGCTCAGGAAGGGACAGTCAACTGCCGTGACTGGTTGGGGTGTGAGGGTGAAAAATGATGAAGAGGGAGGGGAGACCAACAGAGAGATGATCGGAGAGGAAGGGGAGAGAAAAGGTGGAGGAAGATGAGACTACGCCTCCTCATGATCAAGCATTGAAAAAGCAGAAGCGTTTTTTTTCTTCTTTTTCAGTCACTGTTCCTGGAGCGCTGAGGTTTTTTATGTCATCGATTGCTTCTGCGTTTCCCCTCTCAACTTTCTTGCATCTTTTCTACAGTTCTTCTAATTTTGCTTGTTTTTCTTCAAGCTTTTCTTTCAGTTCTTTTTTTATTTTGCCTCCTGTACTAGCTTTGCCTCGTGTCTGTATTCCTCCGTTGTACTTGGTTGTACATGTCTTCTAACTCCTGATTTCTCCAGTGCATTGTTTGAAGCGAACACTGTAGGTCTTTATGTGTTTTCTCTTGTTCTTATTTCTTGTTCTCAGGTCTATAATCTGCTGCCGTACTTATCCAAATATTATTTCCCAGCCTTCATTTATAATCTAAATATTGGGCTGTTATTGTGTATTGTTAATTTGTTGGTCTTGTCAGTTCATGAGAAAGCCATTGTGCGTTTCTTCCAAGTGTTTATTTTGGGGCTCCATTTGTCTGCACTTCTCCTCTAGTTAAATTTTCTCTGCTTGCATTTGTTGAACCCTGTTCTCTAGATTGTGGTTTTCTTACTTTCAGCTAATGCCCTTCAGATGGATAATACGTCTTCTGGGGAATTTAACTGGTCAGCTCAGAGAGGAGAGTCAGGGGAAACTTTTTTTTGTGGTGTTTTCTCTGAAACATGTTGGAGTCTTGATACAGTGACTGTAGAAGATCCAATTATGGATGGATGGATAGATAGGTTGCAAAGATGACCCCCTCTCCTGCCCCGCTCACACTCTGTTTCTCTCTCACACACATAACATCTTCCTGCCCTATTTAACAATTTAACAAGTTAAACTGTATATGGACATCTTCAACTTTCCGCACTTCTTCCTGGCTGAAGAATTACAAAATATTAATAATTTTTTTAGTTGAATAAATATCTACTATGTTACCAAAATTATTTATTATTAACCGAAAATGACTAGTGTTTTGGTAACTTTTCAAATCATTCCTTTAAGAAATGATGCAATAAACCACAATGAAAAAACCTCAGTAGACATAGAATTGCATTATTGGAAAATTTTCCATAAGATATCAAAAGTGAAAGTAATTATTCTGCAGAAATACATTCCCAATCGATGTTAAAGTAATTAATATTACTGCTTCATATGTTTCAGATTGAGCTCATTTTAAGTACTCCATATTTTGTTTAATGTCCAGCATCATTTTCTATAAAACATAAGCTCAACATATGCTTTAATATGCTCTTTTAGCTTTTCTGTGTGTGTGTGTGTGTGTGTGTGTGTGTGTGTGTGTGTG
>NW_005187538.1:380221-384129 GCF_000239375.1 Pundamilia nyererei | reverse complement strand
GTGTGTGTGTGTGTGTGTGTGTGTGCGTGTGTATTATTGTAGTGTTTTTACTTTGGGGTGACTGTTATTGTGATTTGGTGCTATTTAAATGAAAGTGAATCAAATCGAATTTAATTGAAATTGCTCTATATTTCACATATTGTGGAAGTTCAAGCACCAGAATTTGTGCAAGTCCATCGCTAAAAACAGTAATGCATTACACAATGACTGTATAAAATTATCAAAATACTTTATTAATCCATGATAACAAAGTAATGTGGTCACAGCTGGTCCCAGACAGTAATAACTGTAACTGACTAAATTTAATTAAATATTACTAAGTTACAAAATCTAATAAAATACTTCTAATATACGTAAATAGGTTAATTATAAATATCCCAGTATATAGCACAAATTATATATATGGTTGATATTGAGATGCCCCTATTTTCAAACTATAAAACTTTCTTTTCTCTGTAGAGCATGTGTATAAGGGTACACAACTATAGAAGTATGTATTTGTGCATTAGATAAAGATGACCAATGACTGATTTTACAGTCAATGGTCTCATCGCTAATTAGCCAATCTCAGTGTGACCTGGAAGTGTGCGTGGTGAAGCGGGCGGTGCCGTCTTTCTACATCCGGTATGCTCGAACCTCTCACGAGCAGCGAAGGCAGACGAAGAATGGAGAGAGCCGCTCGGCTGTTCTAGCTTGAGACAACAGCAACAACGGGCAGCACAGAAAACCTCCCCATCACAGGCGGCGTTTTTTGTTGCGAAAAACGACAAGCTGTGCCCCGACTGTCTGGATTTCCCACAGCGAAGGTGAGCCTGAGGTGTTTGCTAGCCAAGCAGCATTTAGTTGCAGGCTTTTGGTTCTTGGCTAATGTTTTCGCTGCTAACGGAGCTAATTTCCTTGTTGCACTCGGTCCAGCTGTCACCTAGCCATCAGTAGGTGCTAGTTAAGGCGTTGACACCAGGCAGAGAGAGGGGCTGCTACATTTGCTGCCCTTTAAAACTACTCTGTTTTCATAATTAACATGAAAATGTCCATCCTGTGATTTTTCTCACACTATATTTTGAGCCAGTCCAACCATTGTGGCTAAGTAATGTTTGCTAACGTTAGCTTTATGGCTGGTCAGTCTGGTTTGACGGTGGCGTGAAGGTAATTTTATTAAGCTGATGGTTCGTTTACCTACTGCTCGACGTGACCGACACTAATGATACGGCTGGCTTTGAAACGCTGACGTGCAGCTGCCACCTCTCTTCCTTGTTTTGATTTAACCTTAGGCCTGCTGGTAAAGGATCGATCAGCCTCAGCTGCCTCTAACCAGCACTTCCTCACATAGAAAACCTAGTGCCTTGACTGCTTACTACAACGTGAGGGATGCTCACAATAGGAAAGGTTGAACCCAGGGCCCCTGTCAGCCTGCTCGTCGTCGGCACAGTTGTAAATGTTGGACTGGATCTGGTCTGGTCGTCCCAGATGCGCACGCTCGGGATTAAAGTCAGTTTAAATTTTACTTCTGTGTGTACCTCCAGTGTACATTTTCTTTGCTACTAGTCATATTTTAATACACGTGGACCGTCTTAAAGTAAAGTGTCTTGCTACTGAATCAATATGGGATGACTTGTGATATCCCACAAGTATTTTGCAATAAAATAACGGCGTGTCATGCTCCGTAAAGCAGCTCTGAAGGTCACATTTTATTGATATATTAGTAGTTGAACAATTGTCTAGTATAAGTCATCGTGAGAACATGATAACTGATGTGAAATAGTTTGTGTAGAGCTCAAGCTCACTGTTTGCACATCTTAGGAAGGTCCACGTTTAGGCAAAGTGCAAATAGATTAGGGTTTTTTTAAAAACTTGTTTTCGCATCTGGAACATGTTTGTTCAAACTGGTGAATTTACAATTGCATGATACACTCTTGATGATCTTGCAGTATTTGCACAATCATTAGTTCAAACCTAAGGAAAAAATATCACATTGCCATGCTTACAATTTATTTTTATGTGTTTATTTATTGTTGTTATTACTGTGTGAATTCTCAGAGGAGGAAGAGCATGGACTATAAAAATTCAATTCAGTTCTAGTTCATTAGAGCTGCTGCCTTTAAGGAGAGAGGCACCAGCCTTTAGCTGGCACGGCCACAGTAGGAGTCTGCACTGTTGGCAGGCCCCCCTCTCAAGCTGATCTTTCTACTGAAGGTTAATTACTGCACTGAGAGCCTTTATGTTTCCATAAAAAATGGTTTAAAAAAAAGTCAACAGATTAGTAATTTTTAATAGATGCTAATCAGCTTGAAGCATCTTTCGGTTTCTCGTAGTATTTTGACAGGCACATTTGTGCACTGTAATCAAGGTTTTTCAAATATATTTTCAGTGCCTCCTGACTGTGATACTGAAGGAAAAGTACTCTTGAATAGTTCTGAGTGTTAAAGCTGCCTATTAACCAATTGCATGAAGTTTCCTAAGCTTTTGATTGCCAGTAAATGGTAATCCAATAAAATCTTGTGCTTCTGATTTGACTGCAGACAAATTAGTTTTTGATTCTCTCCACATTTCTATATTTCAGCGGCTTTGAAAACATGCCGTCATAATAGATTACTTGGATATTTCTGCAAATGCCACATTCCTCCTTCATCATTTCTGGATTAGAACTAGAAAATAAAATGCCTCGATGCACATTTTCAGCTGAGAGAATATCAGTGATGTGACAGATATGTGAGATCAGCAACAGCAACTCAACTCTGAAAGCATCTCCAGTAATATGACACATTTCCTCTTCATGCACAGTGAGCGTCATTCAGAGTTGTAAAGATTTAGGATATCCCCATTGTGGAGACAGTCTGCCCTACCTGAACAGAGTAGCATTTAAGTATTCAAAATATGCAAAGGTTTAAGTGCATTAAATGGATCGTTTGTAAGTCTCGCATCCTGAGATTTAGTTTAGTGGTTACAAAGTGACTGCAGTTATTTATTTTCAGCTAAAAAGGAAGTGGCAAATCTAATTTGTACATTGGTGTTTAAGAATCCAAAATATTTATGAGGTTTTTTAAATTTTCTTATTGAACCCAATAATTAGAGCAGAATAATTACAATATTGACAGCTTTAATGCAGTCTAATGAAATGCCATTGTGCAAATGAGCACATCATAAAACATAGGCTGTACCATGACAAAGTCAATACCCTCATAAGGAGGGAGGCTGCATTTACTGCTAATCTGTTCTAGTGCAGGATAAAACTAAATATAGCATCTGCTGGAGTTTGGCCATCTGGTCAAAAAATAGTACTGATTGATGATCAATCAAAATCATAATTTTCTCAATATATGTAGTTGAACTCATATCATATGATTAGCATCAAGTGTCCTCTCAGATGTTCAGACTACATCTTGAGCTTCTTTTGACATGTTACATTAGACCTTTCGCCACTATTCTGTTTACGAAAGAAGTTGTACATTAGGTCCAGAGGGACATTGAGTCCACTGTTAATGTGTTTCTCCAAGCTTATCAAGTCAGTCAGTCAGGGTGTTGGGATGATCCATGTACCCAAGCAGCAAGACGGGCCACTACATGACTGTTTCAGCTGTGTGGTGTCAGGTATAACTCTCTATCCATTGTGGTAGTAAATATTTAGCATAGTGTGCTGTTTTTCCTTTTCTTGGCTTACTCTCGCCATAATGTGAATTAGTGTGACATTGCCTCAGTGCGTCATGCTATCTACAGAGATGTTGCAAGTGTATGGGTTTATGTTTTTATTAAGGATTTTACTTATGATTATAGACATGTGAATGCCCCATCTCAATAACTATGGAAATTAAGGCTCATTTCATTAGGTAGGTGGTTCAAAGTAACCACCTGATTTGTTTCAAGATGGGTGCTGAGTTCCTAAATTTGCTTAATGATTTAAATAAAAAAAA
>NW_005187538.1:377841-378916 GCF_000239375.1 Pundamilia nyererei | reverse complement strand
TATTTGGGGTAATTGATTACTTAATTTGCATTCATTTATGATAAGGAGCTGTTTTTGTTTTACTCTTTTGTGCTACAAATCAATTGCACCCCCCTTCCTTTTTTCAGTGGTTTGCTGACTAAAAGCTCATGCTCCCTAATTTAGCTCTAGCTGAAATTACTGAAAGAGAGCCGCCTGTTAACCAGCTCCAGCTACAGGAAGAAAACCTTACAGGGTTTTTAGAGCTAAACCTGTGTGTTGAAGGCTGCCGCCTACCTTGGTCTCAGGATCAGTCAGGGCCTAACAACCTGGCAGGTGACGGTACTATGATGCAACATTAGTGGCTTAGTGATACAGCTTTTGGGTTTACCCTGGTTTTTCACTGTTTGCCTCCTAGCCTGATCTTTTACTTGAGATAAGCGATTAACAGCTAAGAAGTCTCAGTTCTCCAGAACATGGTGTCACCACAAATTGATGATATCACAGACCACCTCCTTGCGCAGATAGAAAGGTTTTTGATAAGTCTTTGTCTTCAGTAGCGCTTCAGTAAGAAATATAGATTCTTAGGAGTGACCTGCTTTTTTTCTTTTAGGCCTAAAACATTTAAATAATTTTGTATTTCTATGCCTTAAATTAATGACCCTAATGCCGGACACCGATCTGTACTTATTAACCTTATATTAAATTCTCATGTAGACTAAGCTTACATTTGAATTATAACTATTCTTGAATTGCTCTTAGACTGTTAAACACCATGAAGGCTGCAGATGAAAGAGTGAGGCTAAAGATTAATTGAATGGAATAACAATTGTAATCCGACTGCTTCTTCTATAATAATTAAAGAGATTTAATGTTGATAAGTGTGATAACTTACAGTCTTTATTTTTGCCAGGTTTCCTTCCTGGTTTCAGATAGTCCAAATTTATTGATGTCGTAGATGTTTTCAATTCAGAGCAAAGCTTAACGCCCTATGTTCATACATTGCCTTTAATGTTAAACTACTCCTTTCATGTGCACTTGGTCCCCTGCTTTGGGGCAATAGTTGTATTGTTTTCAAATGGTTCTCTGCCCAGAACCATGTGTTTAAGTTCTTAAT
>NW_005187538.1:376286-377821 GCF_000239375.1 Pundamilia nyererei | reverse complement strand
TGCCAGTATTTATTATTTGAATGATATCTTACATTTAAAAAATCTATTGCAACAAGACACATTTATGCTAAAATAGAGAAGCAAAATGCTGATGTGAAAGTCATGACAGGGAAGCTTTTATACACCTTGGTTTTGTTCTTCTCTCTTCATCTTAAGAGATTTTTAAAAAGCAACGAACCCGCTCTGCCAAGAACCATGAGGCACGAGACAGTAACTATTGTAGACAGGAGATTTCTTTTTCATTCATTCATTTATGTATTTATTTAGAAGAATACATTTGAAGAAGCACCAGCAACCTATACTTTTTTTGTTTATTTTCAATACATGACATCTTTGACTGCTACAGTTCAATCAGTAATCTGGGATTTGATATTATAAACTCCTTTCCTTTCATCTATTTCTAAGAAGTACATTTACTTTTATAGGATGCCAGAAGGTGTGTATCCTCAAACATAGCTTCATTTATCAGTAGACACTGTGCCTCCAGCGGGATAAAGGTAGGGGATTCCCATCCTTACATCACAACTAAAGACTCCGTTTATTCAGACCGCAGGTCTTCACAGTGGTTCATTCTCCACAGTATCCCACAATCCAGTAGATTCCCTAAATTTGTTCTCGTCTTTATTAATTAGGGATTGACTAAAATTCATCTACACAGATTGAATGTGTCCAGTGTAATAAAATGATTTATTTTGTAGGTCCTTTTAGACCCATAAGAGATACCTTTGTAATAATGTGACCTATTCCTCTTCAGCTATTTTTTCCTTTAATCAGGAAAAACACATGCAGTACAGTTAATAAACCATACTAAATGCTAATTATTACAGTATTTAGTGCTGTGCATCTTTGCTGTTAAAGATTGAATGTCTTTTTTGCAGCGTGAATTATTTTTGTGCCTTTGATGTTTCTACATGGTAATCCTCAGGTTAGGCATGCCAGGGCATGTTTATAGCATAGATGATTTATGGTAGTCTAGTGCACCTGGCTAAAATAAATTATACATTTATAAAACAGACCACATTTATGTTTTATCTCCAAAAAAATGAAACAAAAGGAAAGAAAAAAACTAACAAACTTACTCAGTTAGGATCAAATTATGTTCAAGTTTCATACAGAGTGTTGTCCTCTTGACTGACAGACTGATGAGATCAGCTCAAGTTGGTTTCATCAGTGTAACGTGTATTATTGTATCACCAGTGTGTGAATGTGTGTGTGAATGGGTGGATGACTGGATATGTAAAGCGCTTTGGGGTCCGTAGGGACTAGTAAAGTGCTATATAAATACAGGCCATTTACCATTTATTCACATAGCCACCCATGTCTTTTAAAAAATTGAATTCAAATGTTGTTATGTGGTTAATTTTTGTAGATGTTATATTTTCTGGAAATTTAGTTTTGAAACCTTCATATAAACTGACTAAAAATAAGCGAAAATATGGCTCTCTTACTTGGACAGCATGCTATACTTGAATACAGTTTAGCTTACTGTAATTGAAGCTTGGTATAAAAGGTTTGAATGGTCAAAGGTCAGTTTA
>NW_005187538.1:371507-375669 GCF_000239375.1 Pundamilia nyererei | reverse complement strand
GAATTAGTGATAATTATAGACAGAAATTAAATACTACAGTTTAGTTCAACTAAACTGGAGTTACAAACATTTTGTGCAGTTAACAATAAAGGAAAATGTATTATCTGTTAGATCATTTCATTACAAACACTGTAAAAGTGAGCAACATAACAGATGCAGTTGAGAGGTACAGCTAAGTAGCTCGAATTAGCTTAGCTGGTGTAAACCCTGGTGCATGCTGGGTTAGTGAGGCCTAAAAATGCTTATTTGCACAATGGAAGCTGCTCACCATTGGGCCTTGCTGCAAGCTTGTTTTATAGCTATGTTGCGCTGTTCCTGGTTTTATGTAATAGTAACACTGCACAGTTGCCCTTGAGAGCAAACTAGCTGTCTTTGATGCTGAGATCTGTGCAGGCAACACTGAGCGTGAGTCATCCAGAAGCCCACACACAAATACTTTCAGCAGCAGTTTTTCCATGCTCAGGAATTACAGCATTGTCATGAAAACAGTAGTAGCTGATGTTTTTCCTCAAAACACAAAAAGTTGTTTTCAGTATTGAAGAGGTATTTTGAGTAAATAATTAGCAGAATAGTCAATCGGCCTAATTAACAGGCAACGTTTTGTCGTGCTTCAGCAGTGTTATAATTTGTTGAGAATGGTTAACAGGATTTTCCCAAGAGGCCTGCAGTTGATAAAAAGCATGTGCCATAAGTAATTGTTCAATGCATATTAACTGCTTTTTTTTTCTTCTGAATTCTCATAATTTAATGTAATCATGTAAGGAAAGAAGTTAAAACCAAAAAGGATTCTACTGAGTGCTCAAAACAATCGGATCAGTGTCCATAAAATTGAGCTTCGGTGCCCTTGCAAGCCAACATGGCTTTATATAATTGTTTACATAATATTCTCCTCTGACTTTGTCTGGCGGGGTTTAGCTGTGGGTAGTGAGATGCCTTCAGAAACACAAACTATGACTTAAGGTTTTTGTGTTGATGCTCAAACTACCTGCTGTGTTTTCTATGACCACTGTGACCTGATTACTATCTCTTCACCCAGCAGCCTGTTAGAGTGAGCCATTTGTCCTTGTTTAGCACTGTGTACTTGTAAACACAGTTTTTTTTTGTTTTTTTTGTTTTTCCTTTTCTCTTTTTTAACAGCCTGTAAACGACTTTCAAAGAGAGTTAAACCTGGTCTCTTATGGGGAAGTTAGATTATGTGTTGTTGTTGTTGTTGTTGAGGAATCACTATCAGTGAAATTTTATGACCTAACATGTAGTCTGGATTTTTCATTTTGTCATTAAAAAACCTTTTGTATTATTTACTTATGAAGTAAAGTGTGATTTTTCTTTTTTTTTTTTTCTTTTTAGATTTTTCATCTAGTAATAGCAGTAGAGAAAACATAAAAAATTAATATCTAACACCTAAACATTTGAGTTTCATTTTCTGGTTCATTTTAATCTGTGATCATCTGTATTCTTTTTGATGCAATGAGGTTTTTAAGAGTTTAATCAGGGTAAAATGTTCTTTATTAAAGGGTAATATCTTAAGTATTGCCATATGTTGTTTGTTGCAGGTCTTTCACCTTCTCCTTCCTGTGACAAATGTTGAGGCCTAACATCTCTTAGAGGTGAGGGTGAGGACAGGTCGGAGTGTCGGTCAGCTGCATCAAGTTTTGTCCCATGAGAGTGACTGTACCATCCAGGCACCTCCAGTGACCAGGGCTGTGGCTGTGGTGGGCCCGGCCCAGGAGGCCTTTTTGTACATCACTCCAGGCTCCTGCTGACCTGTGCTGCTCTCACCATGGATCAGCAAAGAGACAAGTATGGCGACCGACAAAGGAGCGCTAAAGTGTCCCAGGGAGGCCGCAGCGGACACCCGTCGCGGCCATCTGGCTCCTCCAGCTCCTCTGGGGTTCTCATGGTGGGGCCAAATTTTCGTGTGGGCAAAAAGATCGGTTGTGGAAACTTTGGCGAATTGAAGCTTGGTAAGCTGAATCTCAATCAGATGTTAAAATATTTATGCAGGACATGATTTGCTAGCAGACATAGCAGACATGGATGCTGCAAAGGTTGCTGGAAGTATGTCATCTAATCTATTACAGAGTTATCTTTTCTCTAAAATAGTGTAATTTATTTTTTAAAACATCTGAACCATGCTTTTGCTCTCCTGTCTTATTCCAGGAAAAAATCTCTACACAAATGAGTATGTAGCTATTAAACTGGTAAGTGCACTCTTGCTTTTATTGCTTGACTTCTCACATCTGCAGATGATTTTTAGAATCAATTTTAATGCTAAAGTCATTACTTTTAAAGCGCTTCATTATGTGAAAAGGGTCCAATACGGAAATTAGTAATAGTAGGATCAGAAATGTTGGTACAGAAAACATTGAAAGCATGGTTTGCTTTATTGTAATTGCTTGAATGTAACAGTCAGCGATAATGAGAATCTGAACTAGATGATTAGCACATTGAAAACAGAATAAAACAGATGCTTACTGTTAGTCTTTCCTCCGTGTTCAGTATTAGGTGTTGATATTAAAGTGATTTTCAGATGGGCTATTTTGACTGCAATTTGCAGTGGTGCAATCGTAGTGTTGTATGTAACTGTTCTTGAGGAGAAATGTGAGTGAGGTGTAGATGCTCAGCTAGGCGTGTCTCTCCAGCGGCTGCTGGACTGGAAATCATGGCTCCTGACTCATGCCCTTATTATTGCTCACCAGAGAGTTGTAATTTGCTACAGAATCAACGTATTAAGCTTACCAACCAAATGGCTTTTAGCTACTCGCTCTATTGTATGGTGTGCTGACACTTGAGCTGAAAAAAAAAAGAAGTTTCAATTTAAAGTGTGTTGAGTTTGAAAGCTCAAAACAGTTAACTGGAAATAAAGTTTAGAGTTTGGGGGCACAGCAAAGTGACTGTTTTAGGTATATTTTTAAGTATATTCAAACTATTTTTCTTTAGCTCAAATGTGATGTTTTGTTGAAGTGTTGGCCCATACACAAACATTTGCAAGGTGAAATTCATAGCATTAAAACTGCATTTATTCCAGTGTTTCTGTCCGATTTATTGAACACTGGTCTGATGTGTTTACCATTCAGGAACCAGTGAAGTCGAGGGCACCACAGCTGCATTTAGAGTACCGGTTCTACAAAACACTTGGAACTGCAGGTAAGGTCACAGATTTGTTTTCTACTCCCGTCTGGTGGTTTTATGTGACTTCATGATAGTGATTTGACTGTTTTGGAAGATCGGCCTAAAGATTGCATCATTTCCACAACAAGTGATTACTCTTCTCAGGTTACATATTGAAATTAAGCTGACTTTAATCTCCGGGAGTGTGTATATGACTGGATGAATGCCTACGTGCATAGAAAGCATGTTGAACAGTGACCTTGGGTGAAAATAGTATTGCCAGAGGTGCAGTTCACTATGAAAGGTGGTTTCTATTTTCACTTCCATTGGGCTGCTTTGCTTCTGTTTTGGCAGTGAGTGCCAAAACCTGTGCTGTGCTTTGGACCTATAATGCTTCATTAGGTGGCAAGAACTTGTTTAGAGATTCAGGTTGAAACAGAAAAATAATTTTTGTATTTTGCTGTGATCAGTTCAGGCACATGAGCCTGAACGGACCTTGCTTCTGAAGTCGCAAAACTCAACTCTATATGGACGTCTTCAGATTTTGGGCAAGTTGTTGAAGCACAGAGTGTAACACAATGTTTCCCACTCAGGATTACTGTAGCCCTTTCAACTGGCTCAAGGGCTTGGCTCAGTTCATTAGTCAGGTTCTACTGTTTAGGCTTCAGATCAAGATAGTGTTGTTTTCCTCGTGGAGCCACTGCTGGGTCAGACAGTGCAGCAGTCACAAGCCATCTTTGTTCCAGAAGCCTGGGTAACCTGATAAATACTATTCTAGTGAATACTTACATCTTGAAGCATGTGCTGTGGTGTGCTCATTTGCAGCTGCTTATCCTTTAGCTCAGTGAATGCCATCTAATTGCTGATGCCCGTCCATGCTTTTCTACCAAAATCTTTACAGCTGCTACAACATTAGCACCATTGTCATGGACAACAGCTTTTTCTTTCTGTGGTGGAATGTCGAATTTGACAAGACCGTCCTCAAGCCATTCTCCAATAGGGCTGTTCGATATAACGATATATATCGGATGACGATATAAAAACGTCTATC
>NW_005187538.1:357581-358410 GCF_000239375.1 Pundamilia nyererei | reverse complement strand
CAAATATGTGTAACAAAATGCCACAGTAGTCAAATAATTGGTCCAACAAATGAGCACATTGACAGCCATCTGCACAGGTTTAGGGAAAGCAGCCACTGAACAACAGAAGCAAGCCAGCAAATATGTCTGTTAGAAATTGAAAGGGGCCAGCTTGATGTTGATTTGAGGGTAGAGCTGAGCAACCAATCGCAGGCTATATCAGTAGTGCAGGCAGCCAATCAAAGATGGATCTGCACGATGTGCAAAATCTTGCATCAGGCAGGAGCTGGCTGTATTCCAGGAGTTTGGTGTGGAGCTGCTGTAGAACCATCACGAGGAGCCTGCTCACAATTTTCTCAGTAAAACCCACCCATTAGTAATATACAGTGGAAAAATCTGTCCACCAGTCTTTGATTTGCTCATCCTGTTATGGCGGGCTGGAGTCTCTCCTAGCTTACAGTGGTTGACGCATAGCGCAGTACAGTCTTGGACAAATAAAGTCTCTCACAACACTGACAAACACACACACACACACACACACACACACACACACACAGAGCATAGTGAGAAAAGGGAGTTCACGCCTACAGTCAATTTAGAGTCACGAATTCACCAAACCTGCGTTATATTAGACTGTGGGAGGAAACCCACGCATGCATAAGGAGAACATGCGATCTTCACAGAGAAAGCGTCACACACTAATCCAAAATTAATTTCTGTAAGATATTCATTTTCTTCTAACCTGATTACAAATGGTAAATGGCCTGTATTTATATAGCGCTTTACTAGTCCCTAAGGACCCCAAAGCGCTTTACATATCCAGTCATCCACCCATTCACACACACATTCA